>NW_026734899.1:0-206060 GCF_949786415.1 Peromyscus eremicus
GGGCCATATCTAGTTCAACTCTGCTTAGGAAACTGACAAGAACAGTAGCTCCTCTTCAGTCCGATACACTGTACTTGCTGGAAACAGACGCGAGTGCTATTTACACTGTGTATGGCAATGGGAGCGCAATAGTGACTTTCCTTACCAGAAAACAACTCTTGCTCATAGGACCAGAAACTGCATGTGATTCAACTCCGTTTAGCACTGGGAAACAAATGCTAACTCGTCTTACATGAAACACTCTCTGGTTTTGAGAAAAGAGCACTCTTCTACTCTACTGTGTTTCCTATGGGGTCCAAACAGTTAGCTTGCTCAGAACAAAGAACTGTGCTTCTTACACACATGGACCATATATAGTTCAACTCTGCTTAGGAAACTGACAAGAACCGTAGCTCCTCTTCAGTCCGATACACTGTACTTGCCTGGAACAGACGCGAGTGCTATTTGCACTGTGTATGGCAAAGGGAGCACAATAGTGACTTTCCTTACCAGAAAACAACTCTTGCTCGTAGGACCAGAAACTGCATGTGATTCAACTCCATTTAGGACTGGGAAACAAACGCTAGCTCGCCTTACAAGAAACACACTCTGCTTTAGAGAAAAGAGCACTCTTCTACTCTACTGTGTTTCCTATGGGGTCCAAACAGTGAGCTTGCTCAGAACAAAAGAACTGTGCTTCCTACACTCAAGGACCATATGTAGTTCAACTCTGCTTAGGAAACTGACAAGAACTGTAGCTCGTATTCAGTCCAATACACTGTACTTGCTGGGAAAAGACGCGAGTGCTATTTGCCCTGTGTATGGCAATAGGAGCGCAATAGTGACTTTCCTTACCAGAAAACAACTCTTGTTCGTACGACCAGAAACTGCATGTGATTCAACTCCATTTAGGACTAGGAAACAAACGCTAGCTCGCCTTAGAAGAAAGACACTCTGCTTTTGAGAAAAGAGCACTCTTCTACTCTACTGTGTTTTCTATAGGGCTAGAACAGTGAGCTTGCTCAGAACATAAGAACTGTGCTTTCTACACACACGGTCCTTATCTAGTTCAACTCTGCTTAGGAAACTTACAAGAACAGTAGCTCCTCTTCAGTCCGATACACTGTACTTGCTGGGAACAGACGCGAGTACTATTTGCACTGTGTATGGCATTTGGAGCACAATAGTGACTCTTCTTACCAGAAAACAACTCTTGCTCGTAGGACCAAAAACTGTCTGTGACTCAACTCCATTTAGGACTGGGAAACAAACGTGAGCGCGCCTTACAAGAAACACACTCTGCTTTAGAGTAAAGAGCACTCTTCTACTCTAGTGTGTTTCCTATAGGGCCAGAACAGTGAGCTTGCTCAGAACAAAAGAACTGTGCTTCCTACACACATGGACCATATCTAGTTCAACTCTGCTTAGGAAACTGACAAGAACAGTAGCTCCTCTTCAGTCCCATACACTGTTCTTGCTGAGAACAGACGCGAGTGCTATTTGAACTGTGAATCGCAATTGGAGCACAGTAGTGACTCGTCTTACCAGAAAACAACTCTTGCTTATAGGACAAAAAACTGCATGTGACTCAACTCCATTTACGACTATGAAACAAACTCTAGCTCGCCTTAGAAGAAACACACTCTGCTTTTGAGAAAAGAGCACTCTTCTACTCTACTGTGTTTCCTATAGGGCCAGAACAGTGAGCTTGCTCAGAACAAATGAACTGTGCTTCCTAGACTCACGGGCCATATCTAGTTCAACTCTGCTTAGGAAACTGACAAGAACAGTAGCTCCTCTTCAGTCCAATACACTGTACTTGCTGGGAACAGATGCCAGTGCAATTTGCACTGTTTGGCAATGGGAGCGCAATAGTGACTTTCCTTACCAGAAAACAACTCTTGCTCGTAGGACCAGAAACTGCATGTGATTCAACTCCATTTAGGACTGGGAAACAAACGCTAGCTCGCCTTACAAGAAACACACTCTGCTTTAGAGAAAAGAGCACTCTTCTACTCTACTGTGTTTCCTTGGCTTCCAAACAGTGAGCTTGCTCAGAACAAAAGTACTGTGCTTTCTACACACAAGGACCATATGTAGTTCAACTCTGCTTAGGAAACTGACAAGAACAGTAGCTCCTATTCAGTCCAATACACTGTACTTGCTGGGAAAAGACGCGAGTGCTGTTTGCACTGTGTATGGCAATGGGAGCGCAATAGTGACTTTCCTTACCAGAAAACAACTCTTGTTCGTAGGACCAGAAACTGCATGTGATTCAACTCCATTTAGGACTAGGAAAAAAATGCAAGCTCGCCTTACAAGAACCACACTCTGCTTTTGAGAAAAGAGCACTCTTCTACTCTACTGTGTTTCCTATAGGGCCAGAACAGTGAGCTTGCTCAGAACATAAGAACTGTGCTTTCTACATACACGGTCCTTATCTAGTTCAACTCTGCTTAGGAAACTGACAGGAACAGTAGCTCCTCTTCAGTCCGATACACTTTACTTGCTGGGAACAGACACGAGTGCTATTTGCACTGTGTATGGCAATGGGAGCGCAATAGTTACTTTCCTTACCAGAAAACAACTCTTGCTCATAGGACCAGAAATTGCATGTGATTCAACTCCATTTAGGACTGGGAAACACACGCTAGCTCCCCTTACAAGAAACACACTCTGCTTTTGAGAAAAGAGCACTCTTCTACTCTACTGTGTTTCCTAGGGGTCCGAAAAGTGATGTTGCTCAGAACAAAAGCACTGTGCTTCCTACACACACGGCCATATCTAGTTCAATTCTGCTTAGGAACCTGACGAGAACAGTAGATCCTCTTCAGTCCAATACACTGTACTTGCTGGGAACAGACGCCAGTGCTATTTGTCCTGTGTATGGCAATGGCAGCGCAATAGTGACTATCCTTACCATAAAACAACTCTTGCTCGTAGGACCAAAAACTGTCTGTGACTCAACTCCATTTAGGACTGGGAAACAAACGCGAGCTCGCCTTACAAGAAACACACTCTGCTTTTGAGAAAAGAGCACTCTTCTACTCTACTGTGTTTCCTATAGGGCCAGATAAGTGAGCTTGCTCAGAACAAAAGAACTGTGCTTCCTACACACACGGGCCATATCTAGTTCAACTCTGCTTAGGAAACTGACAAGAACAGTAGCTCCTCTTCAGTCCAATACACTGTACTTGCTGAGAACAGATGCGAGTGCTATTTGCACTGTGAATGGCAATTGGAGCACAATAGTAACTCGTCTTACCAGAAAACAACTCTTGCTCGTAGGACAAAAAACTGCATGTGACTCAACTCCATTTAGGACTGGGAAACAAACTCTAGCTCGCCTTACAAGAAACACACTCTGCTTTTGAGAAAAGAGCAGTATTCTACTCTAATGTGTTTCCTATAGGGCCAGAACATTGAGCTTGCTCAGAAAAAAAGAACTGTGCTTCCTACACACACGGGCAATATCTAGTTTAACTCTGCTTATGAAACTGAGAAGAACAGTAGCTCCTCTACAGTCCAATACACTGTACTTGCTGGGAACAGATGCCAGTGATATTTGCACTATGTATGGCAATGGGAGCGCAATAGTAACTTTCCTTACCAGAAAACAACTCTTGCTTGTAGGACCAGAAACTGCATGTGATACAACTTCATTTAGGAGTGGGAAACAAACGCTAGCTCGCCTTACAAGAAACACACTCTGCTTTAGAGAAAAGAGCACTCTTCTACTCTACTGTGTTTCCTATGAGGTCCAAACAGAGAGCTTGCTCAGAACAAAAGAACTGTGCTTCCTACACACACGGAACATATGTAGTTCAACTCTGCTTAGGAAACTGACAAGAACAGTATCTCCTCTTCAGTCCAATACACTGTGCTTTCTGGGAACAGACGCGAGTGCTATTTGCACTGTATATGGCAATGAGAGCGCAATAGTGACTTTCCTTACCAGAAAACAACTCTTGCTCGTAGGACCAGAAACTGCATGTGATTCAACGCCATTTAGGACTGGGAAACAAATGCTAGCTTGCCTTACAAGAAACGCACTCTGATTTTGAGAAAAGAGCACTCTTCTACTCTACTGTGTTTCCTATGGGGTCCAAACAGTGAGCTTGCTCAGAACAAAAGAACTGTGCTTTTTACACACATGGTCCATATCTAGCTCAACTCTGCTTATGAAACTGACAAGAACAGCAGCTCCTCTTCAGTCCAATACACTGTAATTGCTGGGAACAGACGCGAGTGCTATTTGCCCTGTGTATGGCAATGACAGCGCAATAGTGACGTTCCTTACCAGAAAACAACTCTTGCTCGTAGGAACACAAACTGCATGTGATTCAATGCCATTTAGGACTGGGAAGCAAATGCTAGCTCTCCTTACAAGAAACAATCTCTGCTTTTTAGAAAAGAGCACTCTTCTACTCTACTGTGTTTCCTATGGGGTCCAAACAGTGAGCTTGCTCAGAACAAAGAACTGTGCTTCCTACACACATGGACCATATCTAGTTCAACTCTGCTTAGGAAACTGATAAGAACAGTAGCTCTTCTTCAGTCCGATACACTGTACTTGCTGGAAACAGACGAGAGTGCTATTTGCACTGTGTATGGCAAAGGGAGCGCAATAGTGACTTTCCTTACCAGAAAACAACTCTTGTTCGTAGGACCACACACTCCATGTGATTCAATGCCATTTAGGACTGGGAAACAAATGCTAGCTCGCCTTACAAGAAACACACTCTGCTTCTGAGAAAAGAGCACTCTTCTACTCTACTGTGTTTCCTATGGGGTCCAAACAGTGAGCTTGCTCAGAACGAAAGAACTGTGCTTTCTACACACATCGACCATATCTAGTTCAACTCTGCTTAGGAAACTGACAAGAACAGTAGCTCCTCTTCAGTCCAATACACTGTACTTGCGGGGAAGAGACACGAGTGCTATTTGCACTGTGTATGGCAATTGGAGCACAATAGTGACTCGTCTTACCAGAAAACAACTCTTGCTCGTAGGACAAAAAACTGCATGTGACTCAACTCCATTTAGGTCTGGGAAACAAACGCTAGCTCACCTTACAAGAAACACACTCTGCTTTTGAGAAAAGAGCACACTTCTACTCTACTGTGTTTCCTATGGGGTCCGAACAGTGAGCTTTCTCAGAACAAAAGAACTGTGCTTCCTACACACACAGCCATATCTAGTTCAATTCTGCTTAGGAACCTGACAAGAACATTAGCTCCTCTTCAGGCCAATACACTGTACTGCTGGGAACAGAAGCCAGGGCTCTTTGTCCTGTGTATGGCAATGGCAGCGCAATAGTGACTATTCTTATCATAAAACAACTCTTGCTCGAAGCACCAGAAACTGCATGTGATTCAACTCCATTTAGGACTGGGAAACAAACGCTAGCTCACCTTACAAGAAACACAATCTGCTTTAGAGAAAAGAGCACTCTTCTACTCTACTGTGTTTCCTATAGGGCCAGAACAGTGAGCATGCTCAGAACAAAAGAACTGTGCTTCCTACACACATGGACCATATCTAGTTCAACTCTGCTTAGGAAACTGACAAGAGCAGCAGCTCCTCTTCAGTTCAATACACTGTACTTGCTGGGAACAGACACGAGTGCTATTGGCACTGTGTATGGCATTTGGAGCGCAATAGTGACTATTCTTATCATAAAACAACTCTTGCTCATAGCACCAGAAACTGCATGTGATTCAACTCCATTTAGGACTGGGAAACAAACGCTAGCTCACCTTACAAGAAACACACTCTGCTTTAGAGAAAAGAGCACTCTTCTACTCTACTGTGTTTCCTATGCGGTCCAAACAGTGAGCTTGCTCAGAACAAAAGAATTGTGCTTCCTACACACAAGGACCATATGTAGTTCAACTCTGCTTAGGAAACTGACAAGAACAGTAGCTCCTATTCAGTCCAATACACTGTACTTGCTGGGAAAAGACGCGAGAGCTATTTGCCCTGTGTATGGCAATGGGAGCGCAATAGTGACTTTCCTTACCAGAAAACAACTCTTGTTCATAGAACCAGAAACTGCATGTGATTCAACTCCATTTAGGACTAGGAAACAAACACTAGCTCGCCTTACAAGAAACTCACTCTGCTTTTGAGAAAAGAGCACTCTTCTACTCTACTGTGTTTCCTATAGGGCCAGAACAGTGAGCATGCTCAGAACATAAGAACTGTGCTTTCTACACACACGGTCCTTATCTAGTTCAACTCTGCTTAGGAAACTGACAAGAACAGTTGCTCCTCTTCAGTCCAATACACTGTACTTGCTGGGAACAGACGCCAGTGCTATTTGCACTGTGTATGGCTATGGGGGCGCAATAGTGACTTTCCTTACCAGAAAACAACTCTTGCTCGTAGGACCAGAAACTGCATGTGATTCAACTCCGTTTAGGACTGGGAAACAAATGCTAGCTCCCTTTACATGAAACACTCTCTGCTTTTGAGAAAAGACCACTCTTCTTCTCTACTGTGTTTCCTATGGGGTCCAAACAGTGAGCTTGCTCAGAAAAAAGAACTGTGCTTCCTACACACATGGACCATATCTAGTTCAACTCTGCTTAGGAAACTGACAAGAACAGTAGCTCCTCTTCAGTCCGATACACTGTACTTGCTGCGAACATACGCGAGTGCTATTTGCACTGTGTATGGCAAAGGGAGCGCAATAGTGACTTTCCTTACCAGAAAACAACTCTTCCTCGTAGGAACACACACTGCATGTGATTCAACGCCATTTAGGACTGGGAAACAAATGCTAGCTCGCCTTACAAGAAACACGCTCTGCTTCTGAGAAAAGAGCATTCTTTTACTCTACTGTGTTTCCTATGGGGTCTGAACAGTGAGCTTGCTCAGAACAAAGAACTGTGCTTCCTACACACATGGACCATATCTAGTTCAACTCTGCTTAGGAAACTGACAAGAACAGTAGCTCCTCGTCAGTCCGATACACTGTACTTGCTGGGAACAGACGCGAGGGCTATTTGCACTGTGTATGGCAAAGGGAGCACAATAGTGACTTTCCTTACCAGAAAACAACTCTTGCTCGTAGGACCAGAAACTGCATGTGATTCAACTCCATTTAGGACTGGAAAACAAATGATAGCTTGCCTTACAAAAAACACACTCTGCTTTTGAGAAAAGAGCACTCTTCTACTCTACTGTGTTTCCTATGGGGTCCGAACAGTGAGCTTGCTCAGAACAAAAGAACTGTGTTTCCTACACACACGGCCATATCTAGTTCAATTCTGCTTAGGAACCTGACAAGAACAGTAGCTCCTCTTCAGTCCAATACACTGTACTTGCTGCGAACAGACGCCAGTGCTATTTGTCCTGTGTGTGGCAATGGCAGCACAATAGTGACTATTTTTACCATAAAACAACTCTTGCTCGTAGGACAGAAACTGCATGTGATTCCACTCCATTTAGGACTGGGAAACAAAGGCTAGCTCGCCTTACAAGAAACGCACTCTGCTTTAGGGAAAAGAGCACTCTTCTACTCTACTGTGTTTCCTATAGGGCCAAAACAGTGAGCTTGCTCAGAACATAATGACTGTGCTTCCTAAACACACGGGCCATATCTAGTTCAACTCTGCTTAGGAAACTGACAAGAACAGTAGCTCCTCTTCAGTTCGATACACTGTACTTGCTGGGAACAGACACCAGTGCTATTTGTCCTGTGTATGGCAATGGCAGCGCAATAGTGACTATTCTTACCATAAAAAAACTCTTGCTCGTAGGACCAGAAACTGCATGTGATTCAACTCCATTTAGGACTGGGAAACAAACGCTAGCTCGCCTTACAAGAAACACACTGCTTTAGATAAAAGAGCACTCTTCTACTCTACTGTGTTTCCTATGGGGTCCGAACAGTGAGCTTGCTCAGAACAAAAGAACTGTGCTTCCTACACACATGGATCATATCTAGTTCAACTCTGCTTATGAAACTGAGAAGAACAGTAGCTCCTATTCAGTCCAATAGACTGTACTTGCTGGGAACAGACCTGAGTGCTATTTGCACTGTGTTTGGCATTTGGAGCACAATAGTGACTCTTCTTACCAGAAAACAACTCTTGCTCTTAGGACCAAAAACTGCATGTGACTCAACTCCATTTAGGACTGGGAAACAACCGCGAGCTCGCCTTACAAGAAACACACTCTGCTTTTGAGAAAAGAGCACTCTTCTACTCTACTGTGTTTCCTATAGGGCCAGAACAGTGAGCTTGCTCAGAACAAAAGAACTGTGCTTCCTACACACACGGCCATATCTAGTTCAATTCTGCTTAGGAACCTGACCAGAGCAGTAGATCCTCTTCAGTCCAATACACTGTACTTGCTGGGAACAGACGCCAGTGCTATTTGCACTGTGTATGGCAATGGGAGCGCAATAGTGACTTTCCTTACCAGAAAACAACTCTTGTTCGTAGGACTAGAAACTGCATGTGATTCAACTCCATTTAGGACTAGGAAACAAACCCTAGCTCGCCTTACAAGAAACACACTCTGCTTTTCAGAAATGAGCACTCTTCTACTCTACTGTGTTTCCTATGGGGTCCGAACAGTGAGCTTGCTCAGAACAAAAGAACTGTGTTACCTACACAAACGGCCATATCTAGTTCAATTCTGCTTAGGAACCTGACAAGAAGAGTAGATCCTCTTCAGTCTAATACACTGTACTTGCTGGGAACAGACGCCAGTGCTATATGTCCTGTTTATGGCAATGGCAGCGCAATAGAGACTTTTTTTTTACCAGAAAACAACTCTTGCTCGTAGGAACACAAACTGCATGTGATTCAACGCCATTTAGGACTGGGAAACAAATGCTAGATCGCCTTACAAGAAACACTCTCTGCTTTTTAGAAAAGAGCACTCTTTTACTCTACTGTGTTTCTTATGGGGTCCAAACAGTGAGCTTGCTCAGAACAAAAGAACTGTGCTTCCTACACACATGGACCATATCTAGTTCAACTCTGCTTAGGAAACTGACAAGAACAGTAGCTCCTATTCAGTCCAATACACTGTACATGCCTGGAACAGACGCGAGTGCTATTTGCACTGCGTATGGCATTTGGAGCACAATAGTGACTATTCTTACCAGAAAACAACTCTTGCTCGTAGGACCAAAAACTGCATGTGACTCAACTCCATTTAGGACTGGGAAACAAACGCGAGCTCGCCTTACAAGAAACACACTCTGCTTTTGAGAAAAGAGCACTCTTCTACTCTACTGTGTTTCCTATAGGGCCAGAACAGTGAGCTTGCTCAGAACAAAAGAACTGTGCTTCCTAAACACACGGGCCATATCTAGTTCAACTCTGCTTAGGAAACTGACAAGAACAGTAGCTCCTATTCAGTTCGATACTATGTACTTGCTGGGAACAGACACCAGTGCTATTTGTCCTGTGTATGGCAATGGCAGCGCAATAGTGACTATTCTTACCATGAAAAAACTCTTGCTCGTAGGACCAGAAACTGCATGTGATTCAACTCCATTTAGGACTGGGAAACAAACGCTAGCTCGCCTTACAAGAAACACACTGCTTTAGAGAAAAGAGCACTCTTCTACTCTACTGTGTTTCCTATGGGGTCCGAACAGTGAGCTTGCTCAGAACAAAAGAACTGTGCTTCCTACACACATGGATCATATCTAGTTCAACTCTGCTTATGAAACTGAGAAGAACAGTAGCTCCTATTCAGTCCAATAGACTGTACTTGCTGGGAACAGACGCGATTGCTATTTGCAATGTGTATGGCATTTGGAGCGCAATAGTGACTCCTCTTACAAGAAAACAACTCTTGCTCGTAGGACCAAAAACTGTCTGTGACTCAACTCCATTTAGGACTGGGAAACAAACGCGAGCTGGCCTTACAAGAAACACACTATGCTTTAGAGAAAAGAGCACTCATCTACTCTACTGTGTTTCCTGTAGGGCCAGAATAGTGAGCTTGCTCAAAACATAATAACTGTGCTTCCTCCACACACTGGCCATATCTAGTTCAACTCTGCTTAGGAAACTGACAAGAACAGTAGCTCCTCTTCAGTTCGATACACTGTACTTGCTGAGAACAGATGCGAGTGCTATTTGCACTGTGTATGGCAATTGGAGCACAATAGTGACTCGTCTTACCAGAAAACAACTCTTGCTCGTAGGACAAAAAACTGCATGTGACTCAACTCCATTTAAGACTGGGAAACAAACTCTAGCTCGTCTTACAAGAAACACACTCTGCTTTTGAGAAAAGAGCACTCTTCTACTCTACTGTGTTTCCTATAGGGCCAGAACAGTGAGCTTGATCATAACAAATGAACTGTGCTTCCTAGACACACGGGCCTTATCTAGTTCAACTCTGCTTAGGAAACTGACAAGAACAGTAGCTCCTATTCAGTCCAATACACTGTACTTGCTGGGAACAGACGCATGTGCAATTTGCATTGTGTATGGCATTGGGAGCACAATAGTGACTTTCCTAACAGAAAACAACTCTTGCTCGTAGGACCAGAAACTGCATGTGATTCATCTCCATTTAGGACTGGGAAACAAACGCTAGCTCGCCTTACAAGAAACAAACTGCTTTAGAAAAGAGCACTTTTCTACTCTACTGTGTTTCCTATGGGGTCCATACAGTGAGCTTGATCAGAACAAAAGAACTGTGCTTCCTACACACATGGACCATATGTAGTTCAACTCTGCTTAGGAAACTGACAAGAACAGTAGCTCCTCTTCAGTCCAATACACTGTACTTGCTGGGAACAGACACGAGTGCTATTTACACTGTGTATGGCAATGAGAGCGCAATAGTGACTTTCCTTACCAGAAAACAACTCTTGCTCGTAGGACCACAAACTGCATGTGATTCAACGCCATTTAGGACTGGGAAACAAATGCTAGATCGCCTTACAAGAAACAAACTGTGCTTTTGAGAAAAGAGCACTCTTCTACTCTACTGTGTTTCCTATGGAGTCTAAACAGTGAGCTTGCTCAGAACAAAAGAACTGTGCTTCCTACACTCATGGACCATATCTAGTTCAACTCTGCTTATGAAACTTACAAGAACAGTAGCTCCTATTCAGTCCAATACACTGTACTTGCTGGGAACAGAGCCGAGTGCTATTTGCACTATGTATGGCATTTGGAGCACAATAGTGACTCTTCTTACCAGAAAACAACTCTTGCTCGTAGGACCAAAAACTGCATGTGACTCAACTCCATTTATAACTGGGAAACAACCGCGAGCTCGCCTTACAAGAATCATACTCTGCTTTAGAGTAAAAAGCACTCTTCTACTCTACTGTGTTTCCTATAGGTTCAGAACAGTGAGCTTGCTCAGAAAATAATAACAGTGCTTCCTAAACACACGTGCCATATCTAATTCAACTCTTCTTAGGAAAATGACAAGAACAGTAGCTCCTCTTCATTCTGATACACTTACTTGCTGGGAACAGACGCGAGTGCTATTTGCACTGTGTATGGCAAAGGGAGCGGAATAGTGACTTTCCTTACCAGAAAACAACTCTTGCTCGTAGGACCAGAAACTGCATGTGATTCAACTCCATTTAGGACTGGGAAACAATGGCTAGCTCGCCTTACAAGAAACACAATCTGCTTTTGAGAAAAGAGCACTCTTCTACACTACTGTGTTTCCTATAGGACCAAAACAGTGAGATTGCTCAGAACAAAAGAACTGTGCTTCCTACACACATGGCCATATTTAGTTCAATTCTGCTTATAAATCTGACAAGAACAGTAGATCCTCTTCAGTCCAATACACTGTACTTGCTGGGAACAGACGCCAGTGCTATTTGTTCTGAGTATGGCAATGGCAGCGCAATAGTGACTTTTCATACCATAAAAAAACTCTTGCTCCTAGGACCAGAAACTGCATGTGATTCAAGTCCATTTAGGACTGGGAAACAAACGCTAGCTCTCCTTACAAGATACACACTCTGCTTTAGAAAAAGAGCACTCTTCTACTCTACTGTGTTTCCTACAGGGCCAGAATAGTGAGCTTGCTCAGAACAAAAGAACTGTGCTTCCCACACACGGGCCATATCTAGTTCAACTCTGCTTAGGAAACTGAGAAGAACAGTAGATCCTCTTCAGTCCAATACACTGTACTTGCTGGGAACAGACGCCATTGCTATTTGCACTGTGTATGGCAATTGGAGCACAATAGTGACTCGTCTTACCAGAAAACAACTCTTGCTCATAGGACAAAAAACTGCATGTGACTCAACTCCATTTAGGACTGTAAAACAAACTCTAGCTCACTTTACAAGAAACACACTCTGCTTTTGAGAAAAGAGCACTAATCTACTCTACTGTGTTTCCTATAGGGCCAGAACAGTGAGCTTGCTCAGAAAAAAAGAACTGTGCTTCCTACCCACACCGGCCATATCTAGTTCAACTCTTCTTAGGAAACTGACAAGAACAGTAGCTCCGCTTCAGTCCAATACACTGTACTTGCTGGGAACAGACGTGAGGGCTATTTGCACTGTGTATGGCAATGGGAGCGCAATAGTGACTTTCCTTACCAGAAAACAACTCTTGCTCCTAGGACCAGAAACTGCATGTGATTCAACTCCATTTAGGACTGGGAAAGAAATGCTAGCTCGACTTACAACAAACACACTGCTTTAGAGAAAAGAGCACTCTTCTACTCTACTGTGTTTCCTATGGGGTCCAAACAGTGAGCTTGCTCAGAACATAATAACTCTGCTTCCTAAACACACGGGCCATATCTAGTTCAACTCTGCTTAGGAAACTGACAAGAACAGTAGCTCCTCTTCAGTCCGATACACTGTACTTTCTGGGAACAGACGCAAGTGCTATTTGCACTGTTTAATGCAAAGCGAGAGCAATAGTGACTTTCCTTACCAGAAAACAACTCTTGCTCGTAGGACCAGAAACTGCATGTGATTCATGCATTCCATTTAGGACTGGGAAACAAATGCTAGCTCGCCTTACAAGAAACACACTCTGGTTTTGAGAAAAGAGCACTGTTCTCTACTGTGTTTCCTATAGGGCCAAAACAGTAAGCTTGCTCAGAACAAAAGAACTGTGCTTCCTACACACACTTCCATATTTAGTTCAATTCTGCTTAGGAACCTGACAAGGACAGTAGATCCTCTTCAGTCCAATACACTGTACTTGCTGGGAACAGACGCCAGTGCTATTTGTCCTGTGTATGGCAATGGCAGCACAATAGTGACTATTCTTACCATAAAAAAACTCTTGCTCCTAGGACCAGAAACTGCATGTGATTCAACTCCATTTAGGACTGGGAAACAAACGCTAGCTCTCCTTACAAGAAACACACTCTGCTTTAGAGAAAAGAGCACTCTTCTACTCTACTGTGTTTCCTATAGGGCCAGAACAGTGAGCTTGCTCAGAACATAAGAACTGTGCTTCCTACACACACGGGCCATATCTAGTTCAACTCTGCTTAGGAAACTGACAAGAACAGTAGGTCCTCTTCAGTCCAATACACTGTACTTGCTGGGAACAGACGCATGTGTATTTGCACTGTGTATGGCAATGGGAGCGCAATAGTGACTTTCCTTACCAGAAAACAACTCTTATTCGTAGGACCAGAAACTGCATGTGATTCAACTCCATTTAGGACTAGGAAACAAACGCTAGCTCGCCTTACAAAAACACACTCTGCTTTTGAGAAAAGAGCACTCTTCTACTCTACAGTGTTTCCTGTAGGGCCAGAACAATGAGCTTGCTCAGAACATAAGAACTGTGCTCTTACACACGGGCCATATCTAGTTCCACTCTGCTTAGGAAACTGACAAGAACAGTAGATCCTCTTCAGTCCGATACACTGTACTTGCTGGGAACAGACGCGAGAGCTATTTGCACTATGTATGGCAAGGGGAGCGCAATAGTGACTTTCCTTACCAGAAATCAACTCTTGCTCTTAGGACCAGAAACTGCATGTGATTCAACTCCATTTAGGACTGGAAAACAAACGCTAGCTCGACTTTCATGAAACACACTCTGCTTTTGAGAAAAGAGCACTCTTCTACTCTACTGTGTTTCCTATGGGGTCTGAACAGTGAGCTTGCTCAGAACAAAAGAACTGTGTTTCCTACACACACGGCCATATCTAGTTCAATTCTGCTTAGGAACCTGACAAGAACAGTAGATCCTCTTCAGTCCAATACACTGTACTTGCTGGGAAAAGACGCGAATGCTATTTGCCCTGTGTATGGCAATGGGAGCGCAGTAGTGACTTTCCTTAACATAAAACAACTCTTGTTCGTAGGACCAGAAACTGCATGTGATTCAACTCCATTAGGACTGGGAAACAAACGCTAGCTCGCCTTACAAGAAACACACTCTGCTTTTGAGAAAAGAGCACTCTTCTACTCTACTGTGTTTCCTATGGGGTCCGAAAAGTGAGCTTGCTCAGAACAAAAGAACTGTGCTTCCTACACACACGGCCATATCTAGTTCAATTCTGCTTAGGAACCTGACCAGAGCAGTAGATCCTCTTCAGTCCAATACACTGTACTTGCTGGGAATAGACGCCAGTGCTATTTGTCCTGTATATGGCAATGGCAGCGCCATAGTGACTATTCTTCTCATAAAACAACTCTTGCTCGTAGGACCACAAACTGCATGTGATTCCACTCCATTTAGGACTGGGAAACAAACGCTAGCTCGCCTTACAAGAAACACACTCTGCTTTTGAGAAAAGAGCACTCTTCTACTCTACTGTGTTTCCTATGGGGTCCAAACAGTGATCTTGGTCAGAACAAAAGAACTGTGCTTCCTACACACATGGAACATATCTAGTTCAACTCTGCTTAGGAAACTGACAAGAACAGTAGCTCCTCTTCAGTCGAATACACTGTACTTGCGGGGAACAGATGCGAGTGCTATTTGCACTGTGTATGGCAATTGGAGCACAACAGTGACTCGTCTTACCAGAAAACAACTCTTGCTCGTAGGACCAAAAACTGTCTGTGACTCAACTCCATTTACGACTGGGAAACAAACGCGAGCTGGCCTTACAAGAAACACACTCTGCTTTAGAGAAAAAAGCACTCATCTACTCTACTGTGTTTCCTGTAGGGCCAGAACAGTGAGCTTGTTCAGAACAAAAGAACTATGCTTCCTACACACACGGACCATATCTAGTTCAACTCTGCTTAGTAAACTGACAAGAACAGCAGCTCCTCTTCAGTCCAATACGCTGTACTTGCTGGGAAAAGACGGGAAGGCTATTTGCATTGTTTATGGCAATGGGAGTGCAATATAGACTTCCCTTACCAGAAAACAACTCTTGCTCTTAGGACCAGAAACTGCATGTGATTCCACTCCATTTAGGAATGGGAAAAAACGCTAGCTCGCCTTAAAAGAAACACACTCTGCTTTTGAGAAAAAAGCACTCTTCTACTCTACTGTGTTTCCTTTGGGGTCCGAAGAGTGAGCTTGCTCAGAACAAAAAAACTGTGCTTCCTACACACACGGCCATATCTAGTTCAAGTCTGCTTAGGAACCTGACAAGAACAGTAGATCCTCTTCAGCCCAATACACTGTACTTGCTGGGAACAGACACCAGTGCTATTTGTCCTGTGTATGGCAATGGCAGCGCAATAGTGACTATTCTTACCATAAAACAACTCTTGCTCGTAGGATCAGAAACTGCATGTGATTCATCTCCATTTAGGACTGGGACACAAAAGCTAGCTCGCCTTACAAGAAACACACTCTGCTTTAGAGAAAAGAGCACTCTTCTACTCTACTGTGTTTCCTATGGGGTCCAAACAGTGAGCATGCTCAGAACAAAAGAACTGTGGTTCCTACACACGAGGACCATGTGTAGTTCAACTCTGCTTAGGAAACTGACAAGAACAGTAGCTCCTATTCAGTCCAATACACTGTACTTGCTGGGAAAAGACGCGAGTGCTATTTGCCCTGTGTATGGCAATGGGAGCGCAATAGTGACTTTCCTTACCAGAAAACAACTCTTGTTCGTAGGACCAGAAACTGCATGTTACTCAACTCCATTTAGGACTGGGAAACAAACGCTAGCTCGACTTCCAAGAAAAACACTCTGCTTTTGAGAAAAGAGCACTCTTCTACTCTACTGTGTTTCCTATGGGGTCCAAACAGTGAGCTTGTTCAGAACAAAAGAACTATGCTTCCTACACACGGACCATATCTAGTTCAACTCTGCTTAGTAAACTTACAAGAACAGCAGCTCCTCTTCAGTCCAATACGCTGTACTTGCTGGGAAAAGACGGGAAGGCTATTTGCACTGTTTATGGCAATGGGAGTGCAATATAGACTTCCCTTACCAGAAAACAACTCTTGCTCTTAGGACCAGAAACTGCATGTGATTCTACTCCATTTAGGAATGGGAAAAAAATGCTAGCTCGCCTTAAAAGAAACACACTCTGCTTTTGAGAAAAAAGCACTATTCTACTCTACTGTGTTTTCTATGGGGTCCGAACAGTGAGCTTGCTCAGAACAAAAAAACTGTGCTTCCTACACACACGGCCATATCTAGTTCAAGTCTTCTTAGGAACCTGACAAGAACAGTAGATCCTCTTCAGCCCAATACACTGTACTTGCTGCGAACAGACGCCAGTGCTATTTTCCTGGGTATGGCAATGGCACCGCAATAGTGACTCTACTTACCAGAAAACAACTCTTGCTCGTAGTACCAGAAACTGCATGGGATTCAACTCCATTTAGGACTGGGACACAAACGCTAGCTCGCCTTACAAGAAACACACTCTGCTTTAGAGAAAAGAGCACTCTTCTACTCTACTGTGTTTCCTATGGGGTCCAAACAGTGAGCTTGCTCAGAACAAAAGAACTGTGCTTCCTACACACAAGGACCATATGTAGTTCAACTCTGCTTAGGAAACTGACAAGAACAGTAGCTCCTCTTCAGTCCGATACACTGTACTTGCTGGGAAAAGACGCGAGTGCTATTTGCCCTGTGTATGGCAATGGGAGCGCAATGGTGACTTTCCATACCAGAAAACAACTCTTGTTCGTAGGACCACAAACTGCATGTGATTCAACTCCATTTAGGTCTAGGAAGCAAACGCTAGCTCGCCTTACAAGAAACACACTCTGCTTTAGAGAAAAGAGCACTCTTCTACTCTACTGTGTTTCCTATGAGGTCCAAACAGAGAGCTTGCTTAGAACAAAAGAACTGTGCTTCCTACACACACGGACCATATGTAGCTCAACTCTGCTTAGAAAACTGACAAGAACAGTAGCTCCTCTTCAGTCGAATACACTGTACTTGCTGGGAACAGACGGGAGTGCTATTTGCACTGTGTATGGCAATGAGAGCGCAATAGTGACTTTCCTTAATAGAAAACAACTCTTGCTCGTAGGACAAAAAACTGCATGTGACTCAACTCCATTTAGGACTGGGCAACAAACTCTAGCTCGCCTTACAAGAAACACAATCCGCTTTTGAGAAAAGAGCAGTATTCTACTCTAATGTGTTTCCTATGGGGTCCAAACAGTGAGCTTGCTCAGAACAAAAGAACTGTGCTTCCTACACACACGGACCATATGTAGTTCAACTCTGCTTAGGAAACTGACAAGAACAGTATCTCCTCTTCAGTCCAATACACTGTGCTTTCTGGGAACAGACGCGAGTGCTATTTGCACTGTGTATGGCAATGAGAGCACAATAGTGACTTTCCTTACCAGAAAACAACTCTTGCTCGTAGGACCAGAAACTGCATGTGATTCAACTCCATTTAGGACTGGGAAACAAATGCTAGCTTGCCTTACAAGAAACGCACTCTGCTTTTGAGAAAAGAGCAGTCTTCTACTCTACTGTGTTTCCTATGGGGTCCAAACAGTGAGCTTGCTCAGAACAAAAGAACTGTGCTTTTTACACACATGGTCCATATCTAGCTCAACTCTGCTTATGAAACTGACAAGAACAGCAGCTCCTCTTCAGTCCAATACACTGTAATTGCTGGGAACAGACGCGAGTGCTTTTTGCCCTGTGTATGGCAATGACAGCGCAATAGTGACTTTCCTTACCAGAAAACAACTCTTGCTCGTAGGAACACAAACTGTATGTGATTCAACGCCATTTAGGACTGGGAAACAAATGCTAGCTCTCCTTACAAGAATCACACTCTGCTTCTGAGGAAAGAGCACTCTTCTACTCTACTGTGTTTCCTATGGGGTCCAAACAGTGAGCTTGCTCAGAACAAAGAACTGTGCTTCCTACACACATGGACCATATCTAGTTTAACTCTGCTTAGGAAACTGATAAGAACAGTAGCTCCTCTTCAGTCCGATACACTGTACTTGCTGGAAACAGACGCGAGTGCTATTTGCACTGTGTATGGCAAAGGGAGCGCAACAGTGACTTTCCTTACCAGAAAACAACTCTTGTTCGTAGGACCACACACTCCATGTGATTCAACGCCATTTAGGACTGGGAAACAAATGCTAGCTCGCCTTACAAGAATCACACTCTGCTTCTGAGGAAAGAGCACTCTTCTACTCTACTGTGTTTCCTATGGGGTCCAAACAGTGAGCTTGCTCAGAACAAAAGAACTGTGCTTCCTACACACATCGACCATATCTAGTTCAACTCTGCTTAGGAAACTGACAAGAACAGTAGCTCCTCTTCAGTCCAATACACTGTACTTGCGGGGAAGAGACGCGAGTGCTGTTTGCACTGTGTATGGCAATTGGAGCACAATAGTGACTCGTATTACCAGAAAACAACTCTTGCTCGTAGGACAAAAAACTGCATGTGACTCAACTCCATTAAGTCTGGGAAAGAAACGCTAGCTCACCTTACAAGAAACACACTCTGCTTTTGAGAAAAGAGCACTCTTCTACTCTACTGTGTTTCCTATGGGGTCCGAACAGTGAGCTTTCTCAGAACAAAAGAACTGTGCTTCCTACACACACAGCCATATCTAGTTCAATTCTGCTTAGGAACCTGACAAGAACAGTAGCTCCTCTTCAGTCCAATACACTGTACTGCTGGGAACAGAAGCCAGTGCTCTTTGTCCTGTGTATGGCAATGGCAGCGCAATAGTGACTATTCTTATCATAAAACAACTCTTGCTCGTAGCACCAGAAACTGCATGTGATTCAAATCCATTTAGGACTGGGAAACAAACGCTAGCTCACCTTACAAGAAACACACTCTGCTTTTGAGAAAAGAGCACTATTCTACTCTACTGTGTTTCCTATAGGGCCAGAACAGTGAGCTTGCTCAGAAAAAAAGAATTGTGCTTCCTACCCACACCGGCCATATCTAGTTCAACTCTTCTTAGGAAACTGACAAGAACAGTAGCTCCGCTTCAGTCCAATACACTGTACTTGCTGGGAACAGACGTGAGGGCTATTTGCACTGTGTATATCAATGGGAGCGCAATAGTGACTTTCCTTACCAGAAAACAACTCTTGCTCCTAGGACCAGAAACTGCATGTGATTCAACTCCATTTAGGACTGGGAAAGAAATGCTAGCTCGACTTACAACAAACACACTGCTTTAGAGAAAAGAGCACTCTTCTACTCTACTGTGTTTCCTATGGGGTCCAAACAGTGAGCTTGCTCAGAACATAATAACTCTGCTTCCTAAACACACGGGCCATATCTAGTTCAACTCTGCTTAGGAAACTGACAAGAACAGTAGCTCCTCTTCAGTCCGATACACTGTACTTTCTGGGAACAGACGCAAGTGCTATTTGCACTGTTTAATGCAAAGCGAGAGCAATAGTGACTTTCCTTACCAGAAAACAACTCTTGCTCGTAGGACCAGAAACTGCATGTGATTCATGCATTCCTTTTAGGACTGGGAAACAAATGCTAGCTCGCCTTACAAGAAACACACTCTGGTTTTGAGAAAAGAGCACTGTTCTCTACTGTGTTTCCTATAGGGCCAAAACAGTAAGCTTGCTCAGAACAAAAGAACTGTGCTTCCTACACACACTTCCATATTTAGTTCAATTCTGCTTAGGAACCTGACAAGGACAGTAGATCCTCTTCAGTCCAATACACTGTACTTGCTGGGAACAGACGCCAGTGCTATTTGTCCTGTGTATGGCAATGGCAGCACAATAGTGACTATTCTTACCATAAAAAAACTCTTGCTCCTAGGACCAGAAACTGCATGTGATTCAACTCCATTTAGGACTGGGAAACAAACGCTAGCTCTCCTTACAAGAAACACACTCTGCTTTAGAGAAAAGAGCACTCTTCTACTCTACTGTGTTTCCTATAGGGCCAGAACAGTGAGCTTGCTCAGAACATAAGAACTGTGCTTCCTACACACACGGGCCATATCTAGTTCAACTCTGCTTAGGAAACTGACAAGAACAGTAGGTCCTCTTCAGTCCAATACACTGTACTTGCTGGGAACAGACGCATGTGTATTTGCACTGTGTATGGCAATGGGAGCGCAATAGTGACTTTCCTTACCAGAAAACAACTCTTATTCGTAGGACCAGAAACTGCATGTGATTCAACTCCATTTAGGACTAGGAAACAAACGCTAGCTCGCCTTACAAAAACACACTCTGCTTTTGAGAAAAGAGCACTCTTCTACTCTACAGTGTTTCCTGTAGGGCCAGAACAATGAGCTTGCTCAGAACATAAGAACTGTGCTCTTACACACGGGCCATATCTAGTTCCACTCTGCTTAGGAAACTGACAAGAACAGTAGATCCTCTTCAGTCCGATACACTGTACTTGCTGGGAACAGACGCGAGAGCTATTTGCACTATGTATGGCAAGGGGAGCGCAATAGTGACTTTCCTTACCAGAAATCAACTCTTGCTCTTAGGACCAGAAACTGCATGTGATTCAACTCCATTTAGGACTGGAAAACAAACGCTAGCTCGACTTTCATGAAACACACTCTGCTTTTGAGAAAAGAGCACTCTTCTACTCTACTGTGTTTCCTATGGGGTCTGAACAGTGAGCTTGCTCAGAACAAAAGAACTGTGTTTCCTACACACACGGCCATATCTAGTTCAATTCTGCTTAGGAACCTGACAAGAACAGTAGATCCTCTTCAGTCCAATACACTGTACTTGCTGGGAAAAGACGCGAATGCTATTTGCCCTGTGTATGGCAATGGGAGCGCAGTAGTGACTTTCCTTAACATAAAACAACTCTTGTTCGTAGGACCAGAAACTGCATGTGATTCAACTCCATTTAGGACTGGGAAACAAACGCTAGCTCGCCTTACAAGAAACACACTCTGCTTTTGAGAAAAGAGCACTCTTCTACTCTACTGTGTTTCCTATGGGGTCCGAAAAGTGAGCTTGCTCAGAACAAAAGAACTGTGCTTCCTACACACACGGCCATATCTAGTTCAATTCTGCTTAGGAACCTGACCAGAGCAGTAGATCCTCTTCAGTCCAATACACTGTACTTGCTGGGAATAGACGCCAGTGCTATTTGTCCTGTATATGGCAATGGCAGCGCCATAGTGACTATTCTTCTCATAAAACAACTCTTGCTCGTAGGACCACAAACTGCATGTGATTCCACTCCATTTAGGACTGGGAAACAAACGCTAGCTCGCCTTACAAGAAACACACTCTGCTTTTGAGAAAAGAGCACTCTTCTACTCTACTGTGTTTCCTATGGGGTCCAAACAGTGATCTTGGTCAGAACAAAAGAACTGTGCTTCCTACACACATGGAACATATCTAGTTCAACTCTGCTTAGGAAACTGACAAGAACAGTAGCTCCTTTTCAGTCGAATACACTGTACTTGCGGGGAACAGACGCGAGTGCTATTTGCACTGTGTATGGCAATTGGAGCACAACAGTGACTCGTCTTACCAGAAAACAACTCTTGCTCGTAGGACCAAAAACTGTCTGTGACTCAACTCCATTTACGACTGGGAAACAAACGCGAGCTGGCCTTACAAGAAACACACTCTGCTTTAGAGAAAAAAGCACTCATCTACTCTACTGTGTTTCCTGTAGGGCCAGAACAGTGAGCTTGTTCAGAACAAAAGAACTATGCTTCCTACACACACGGACCATATCTAGTTCAACTCTGCTTAGTAAACTGACAAGAACAGCAGCTCCTCTTCAGTCCAATACGCTGTACTTGCTGGGAAAAGACGGGAAGGCTATTTGCATTGTTTATGGCAATGGGAGTGCAATATAGACTTCCCTTACCAGAAAACAACTCTTGCTCTTAGGACCAGAAACTGCATGTGATTCCACTCCATTTAGGAATGGGAAAAAAACGCTAGCTCGCCTTAAAAGAAACACACTCTGCTTTTGAGAAAAAAGCACTCTTCTACTCTACTGTGTTTCCTATGGGGTCCGAAGAGTGAGCTTGCTCAGAACAAAAAAACTGTGCTTCCTACACACACGGCCATATCTAGTTCAAGTCTGCTTAGGAACCTGACAAGAACAGTAGATCCTCTTTAGTCCAATACATTGTACTTGCTGGGAACAGACACCAGTGCTATTTGTCCTGTGTATGGCAATGGCAGCGCAATAGTGACTATTCTTACCATAAAACAACTCTTGCTCGTAGGACCAGAAACTGCATGTGATTCCACTCCATTTAGGACTGGGACACAAACGCTAGCTCGCCTTACAAGAAACACACTCTGCTTTAGAGAAAAGAGCACTCTTCTACTCTACTGTGTTTCCTATGGGGTCCAAAGAGTGAGCTTGCTCAGAACAAAAGAACTGTGCTTCCTACACACATGGGCCATATCTAGTTCAACTTTGCTTAGGAAACAAACAAGAACAGTAGCTCCTCTTCAGTCGAATACACTGTACTTGCGGGGAACAGACGCGAGTGCTCTTTGCACTGTGTATGGCAATTGGAGCACAATAGTGACTTGTCTTACCAGAAAACAACTCTTGCTCGTAGGACAAAAAACTGCATGTGACTCAATTCCATTTAGGACTGGGAAACAAACGCTAGCTCGACTTCCAAGAAAAACACTCTGCTTTTGAGAAAAGAGCACTCTTCTATTCTACTGTGTTTCCTATGGGGTCCAAACAGTGAGCTTGTTCAGAACAAAAGAACTATGCTTCCTACACACACGGACCATATCTAGTTCAACTCTGCTTAGTAAACTGACAAGAACAGCAGCTCCTCTTCAGTCCAATACGCTGTACTTGCTGGGAAAAGACGGGAAGGCTATTTGCATTGTTTATGGCAATGGGAGTGCAATATAGACTTCCCTTACCAGAAAACAACTCTTGCTCTTAGGACCAGAAACTGCATGTGATTCCACTCCATTTAGGAATGGGAAAAAACGCTAGCTCGCCTTAAAAGAAACACACTCTGCTTTTGAGAAAAAAGCACTCTTCTACTCTACTGTGTTTCCTTTGGGGTCCGAAGAGTGAGCTTGCTCAGAACAAAAAAACTGTGCTTCCTACACACACGGCCATATCTAGTTCAAGTCTGCTTAGGAACCTGACAAGAACAGTAGATCCTCTTCAGCCCAATACACTGTACTTGCTGGGAACAGACACCAGTGCTATTTGTCCTGTGTATGGCAATGGCAGCGCAATAGTGACTATTCTTACCATAAAACAACTCTTGCTCGTAGGATCAGAAACTGCATGTGATTCCACTCCATTTAGGACTGGGACACAAAAGCTAGCTCGCCTTACAAGAAACACACTCTGCTTTAGAGAAAAGAGCACTCTTCTACTCTACTGTGTTTCCTATGGGGTCCAAACAGTGAGCATGCTCAGAACAAAAGAACTGTGGTTCCTACACACGAGGACCATGTGTAGTTCAACTCTGCTTAGGAAACTGACAAGAACAGTAGCTCCTATTCAGTCCAATACACTGTACTTGCTGGGAAAAGACGCGAGTGCTATTTGCCCTGTGTATGGCAATGGGAGCGCAATAGTGACTTTCCTTACCAGAAAACAACTCTTGTTCGTAGGACCAGAAACTGCATGTGACTCAACTCCATTTAGGACTGGGAAACAAACGCTAGCTCGACTTCCAAGAAAAACACTCTGCTTTTGAGAAAAGAGCACTCTTCTACTCTACTGTGTTTCCTATGGGGTCCAAACAGTGAGCTTGTTCAGAACAAAAGAACTATGCTTCCTACACACGGACCATATCTAGTTCAACTCTGCTTAGTAAACTTACAAGAACAGCAGCTCCTCTTCAGTCCAATACGCTGTACTTGCTGGGAAAAGACGGGAAGGCTATTTGCACTGTTTATGGCAATGGGAGTGCAATATAGACTTCCCTTACCAGAAAACAACTCTTGCTCTTAGGACCAGAAACTGCATGTGATTCTACTCCATTTAGGAATGGGAAAAAAACGCTAGCTCGCCTTAAAAGAAACACACTCTGCTTTTGAGAAAAAAGCACTCTTCTACTCTACTGTGTTTTCTATGGGGTCCGAACAGTGAGCTTGCTCAGAACAAAAAAACTGTGCTTCCTACACACACGGCCATATCTAGTTCAAGTCTTCTTAGGAACCTGACAAGAACAGTAGATCCTCTTCAGCCCAATACACTGTACTTGCTGCGAACAGACGCCAGTGCTATTTTCCTGGGTATGGCAATGGCACCGCAATAGTGACTCTACTTACCAGAAAACAACTCTTGCTCGTAGTACCAGAAACTGCATGGGATTCAACTCCATTTAGGACTGGGACACAAACGCTAGCTCGCCTTACAAGAAACACACTCTGCTTTAGAGAAAAGAGCACTCTTCTACTCTACTGTGTTTCCTATGGGGTCCAAACAGTGAGCTTGCTCAGAACAAAAGAACTGTGCTTCCTACACACAAGGACCATATGTAGTTCAACTCTGCTTAGGAAACTGACAAGAACAGTAGCTCCTCTTCAGTCCGATACACTGTACTTGCTGGGAAAAGACGCGAGTGCTATTTGCCCTGTGTATGGCAATGGGAGCGCAATGGTGACTTTCCATACCAGAAAACAACTCTTGTTCGTAGGACCACAAACTGCATGTGATTCAACTCCATTTAGGTCTAGGAAGCAAACGCTAGCTCGCCTTACAAGAAACACACTCTGCTTTAGAGAAAAGAGCACTCTTCTACTCTACTGTGTTTCCTATGAGGTCCAAACAGAGAGCTTGCTCAGAACAAAAGAACTGTGCTTCCTACACACACGGACCATATGTAGCTCAACTCTGCTTAGAAAACTGACAAGAACAGTAGCTCCTCTTCAGTCGAATACACTGTACTTGCTGGGAACAGACGGGAGTGCTATTTGCACTGTGTATGGCAATGAGAGCGCAATAGTGACTTTCCTTAATAGAAAACAACTCTTGCTCGTAGGACAAAAAACTGCATGTGACTCAACTCCATTTAGGACTGGGCAACAAACTCTAGCTCGCCTTACAAGAAACACAATCCGCTTTTGAGAAAAGAGCAGTATTCTACTCTAATGTGTTTCCTATGGGGTCCAAACAGTGAGCTTGCTCAGAACAAAAGAACTGTGCTTCCTACACACACGGACCATATGTAGTTCAACTCTGCTTAGGAAACTGACAAGAACAGTATCTCCTCTTCAATCCAATACACTGTGCTTTCTGGGAACAGACGCGAGTGCTATTTGCACTGTGTATGGCAATGAGAGCACAATAGTGACTTTCCTTACCAGAAAACAACTCTTGCTCGTAGGACCAGAAACTGCATGTGATTCAACTCCATTTAGGACTGGGAAACAAATGCTAGCTTGCCTTACAAGAAACGCACTCTGCTTTTGAGAAAAGAGCAGTCTTCTACTCTACTGTGTTTCCTATGGGGTCCAAACAGTGAGCTTGCTCAGAACAAAAGAACTATGCTTTTTACACACATGGTCCATATCTAGCTCAACTCTGCTTATGAAACTGACAAGAACAGCAGCTCCTCTTCAGTCCAATACACTGTAATTGCTGGGAACAGACGCGAGTGCTATTTGCCCTGTGTATGGCAATGATAGCGCAATAGTGACTTTCCTTACCAGAAAACAACTCTTGCTCGTAGGAACACAAACTGTATGTGATTCAACGCCATTTAGGACTGGGAAACAAATGCTAGCTCTCCTTACAAGAAACACTCTCTGCTTTTTAGAAAAGAGCACTCTTCTACTCTACTGTGTTTCCTATGGGGTCCAAACAGTGAGCTTGCTCAGAACAAAGAACTGTGCTTCCTACACACATGGACCATATCTAGTTCAACTCTGCTTAGGAAACTGATAAGAACAGTAGCTCCTCTTCAGTCCGATACACTGTACTTGCTGGAAACAGACGCGAGTGCTATTTGCACTGTGTATGGCAAAGGGAGCGCAACAGTGACTTTCCTTACCAGAAAACAACTCTTGTTCGTAGGACCACACACTCCATGTGATTCAACGCCATTTAGGACTGGGAAACAAATGCTAGCTCGCCTTACAAGAAACACACTCTGCTTCTGAGGAAAGAGCACTCTTCTACTCTACTGTGTTTCCTATGGGGTCCAAACAGTGAGCTTGCTCAGAACAAAAGAACTGTGCTTCCTACACACATCGACCATATCTAGTTCAACTCTGCTTAGGAAACTGAAAAGAACAGTAGCTCCTCTTCAGTCCAATACACTGTACTTGCGGGGAAGAGACGCGAGTGCTGTTTGCACTGTGTATGGCAATTGCAGCACAATAGTGACTCGTATTACCAGAAAACAACTCTTGCTCGTAGGACAAAAAACTGCATGTGACTCAACTCCATTAAGTCTGGGAAAGAAACGATAGCTCACCTTACAAGAAACACACTCTGCTTTTGAGAAAAGAGCACTCTTCTACTCTACTGTGTTTCCTATGGGGTCCGAACAGTGAGCTTTCTCAGAACAAAAGAACTGTGCTTCCTACACACACAGCCATATCTAGTTCAATTCTGCTTAGGAACCTGACAAGAACAGTAGCTCCTCTTCAGTCCAATACACTGTACTGCTGGGAACAGAAGCCAGTGCTCTTTCTCCTGTGTATGGCAATGGCAGCGCAATAGTGACTATTCTTATCATAAAACAACTCTTGCTCGTAGCACCAGAACCTGCATGTGATTCAAATCCATTTAGGACTGGGAAACAAACGCTAGCTCACCTTACAAGAAACACAATCTGCTTTAGAGAAAAGAGCACTCTTCTACTCTACTGTGATTCCTATAGGGCCAGAACAGTGAGCTTGCTCAGAAAACAAGAACTGTGCTTCCTACACACGGGCCATATCTAGTTCAACTCTGCTTAGGAAACTGACAAGAACAGTAGCTCCTCTTCAGTCCGATACACTGTACTTGCTGGGAACAGACGCGAGTGCTATTTGAACTGTGTATGGCAATGGGAGCACAATAGTGGCTTTCCTTACCAGAAAACAACTCTTGTTCGTAGGACCAGAAACTGCATGTGATTCAACTCCGTTTAGGACTGGGAAACAAATGCTAGCTCGCCTTACTAGAAACACACTCTGCTTTAGAGAAAAGAGCACTCTTCTACTCTACTGTGTTTCCTATGGGGTCCAAACAGTGAGCTTGCTCAGAACAAAAGAACTGTGCTTCCTACACACAAGGACCATATGTAGTTCAACTCTGCTTAGGAAACTGACAAGAACAGTAGCTCCTATTCAGTCCAATACACTGTACTTGCTGGGAAAAGACGCGAGTGCTATTTGCCCTGTGTATGGCAATGAGAGCGCAATAGTGACTTTCCTTACCAGAAAACAACTCTTGTTCGTAGTACCAGAAACTGCATGTGATTCAACTCCATTTAGGACTAGGAAACAAACACTAGCTCGCCTTACAAGAAACTCACTCTGCTTTTGAGAAAAGAGCACTCTTCTACTCTACTGTGTTTCTTATAGGGCCAGAACAGTGAGCTTGCTCAGAACATAAGAACTGTGCTTTCTACACACACGGTCCTTATCTAGTTCAACTCTGCTTAGGAAACTGACAAGAACAGTTACTCCTCTTCATTCCAATACACTGTACTTGCTGGGAACAGACGCCAGTGCTATTTGCACTGTGTATGGCAATGGGAGTGCAATAGTGACTTTCCTTACCAGAAAACAACTCTTGCTCGTAGGACCAGAAACTGCATGTGATTCAACTCCGTTTAGGACTGGGAAACAAATGCTAGCTCGCCTTACATGAAACACTCTCTGCTTTTGAGAAAAGACCACTCTTCTTCTCTACTGTGTTTCCTATGGGGTCCAAACAGTGAGCTTGCTCAGAACAAAGAACTGTGCTTCCTACACACATGGACCATATCTAGTTCAACTCTGCTTAGGAAACTGACAAGAACAGTAGCTCCTCTTCAGTCCGATACACTGTACTTGCTGCAAACATATGCGAGTGCTATTTGCACTGTGTATGGCAAAGGGAGCGCAATAGTGACTTTCCTTACCAGAAAACAACTCTTGCTCGTAGGACCACACACTGCATGTGATTCAACGCCATTTAGGACTGGGAAACAAATGCTAGCTCGCCTTACAAGAAACACGCTCTGCTTCTGAGAAAAGAGCACTCTTCTACTCTACTGTGTTTCCTATGGGGTCCAAACAGTGAGCTTGCTCAGAACAAAAGAACTGTGCTTCCTACACACACAGCCATATCTAGTTCAATTCTGCTTAGGAACCTGACAAGAACAGTAGCTCCTCTTCAGTCCAATACACTGTACTGCTGGGAACAGACGCCAGTGCTATTTGTCCTGTGTATGACAATGGCAGCGCAAAAGTGACTATTCTTATCATAAAACAACGCTTGCTCGTAGGACCAGAAACTGCATGTGATTCAACTCCATTTAGGACTGGGAAACAAACGCTAGCTCGCCTTACAAGAAACACAATCTGCTTTAGAGAAAAGAGCACTCTTCTACTCTACTGTGTTTCCTATAGGGCCAGAACAGTGAGCTTGCTCAGAACAAAAGAACTGTGCTTCCTACACATGGGCCATATCTAGTTCAACTCTGCTTAGGAAACTGACAAGAACAGCAGCTCCTCTTCAGTCCAATACGCTGTACTTGCTGGGAAAAGACGGGAAGGCTATTTGCACTGTTTATGGCAATGGGAGTGCAATATAGACTTCCCTTACTAGAAAACAACTCTTGCTCTTAGGACCAGAAACTGCATGTGATTCTACTCCATTTAGGAATGTGAAAAAAACGCTAGCTCGCCTTAAAAGAAACACACTCTGCTTTTGAGAAAAAAGCACTCTTCTACTCTACTGTGTTTCCTATGGGGTCCGAACAGTGAGCTTGCTCAGAACAAAAAAACTGTGCTTCCTACACACACGGCCATATCTAGTTCAAGTCTTCTTAGGAACCTTACAAGAACAGTAGATCCTCTTCAGCCCAATACACTGTACTTGCTGCGAACAGACGCCAGTGCTATTTTCCTGGGTATGGCAATGGCACCGCAATAGTGACTCTACTTACCAGAAAACAACTCTTGCTCGTAGTACCAGAAACTGCATGGGATTCAAGCCCATTTAGGACTGGGACACAAACGCTAGCTCGCCTTACAAGAAACACACTCTGCTTTAGAGAAAAGAGCACTCTTCTACTCTACTGTGTTTCCTATGGGGTCCAAACAGTGAGCTTGCTCAGAACAAAAGAACTGTGCTTCCTACACACAAGGACCATATGTAGTTCAACTCTGCTTAGGAAACTGACAAGAACAGTAGCTCCTCTTCAGTCCGATACACTGTACTTGCTGGGAAAAGACGCGAGTGCTATTTGCCCTGTGTATGGCAATGGGAGCGCAATGGTGACTTTCCTTACCAGAAAACAACTCTTGTTCGTAGGACCAGAAACTGCATGTGATTCAACTCCATTTAGGTCTAGGAAGCAAACGCTAGCTCGCCTTACAAGAAACACACTCTGCTTTAGAGAAAAGAGCACTCTTCTACTCTACTGTGTTTCCTAGGAGGTCCAAACAGAGAGCTTGCTCAGAACAAAAGAACTGTGCTTCCTACACACACGGACCATATGTAGCTCAACTCTGCTTAGAAAACTGACAAGAACAGTAGCTCCTCTTCAGTCGAATACACTGTACTTGCTGGGAACAGACGAGAGTGCTATTTTCACTGTGTATGGCAATGAGAGCGCAATAGTGACTTTCCTTAATAGAAAACAACTCTTGCTCGTAGGACAAAAAACTGCATGTGACTCAACTCCATTTAGGACTGGGCAACAAACTCTAGCTCGCCTTACAAGAAACACAATCCGCTTTTGAGAAAAGAGCAGTATTCTACTCTAATGTGTTTCCTATGGGGTCCAAACAGTGAGCTTGCTCAGAACAAAAGAACTGTGCTTCCTACACACACGGACCATATGTAGTTCAACTCTGCTTAGGAAACTGACAAGAACAGTATCTCCTCTTCAGTCCAATACACTGTGCTTTCTGGGAACAGACGCGAGTGCTATTTGCACTGTGTATGGCAATGAGAGCACAATAGTGACTTTCCTTACCAGAAAACAACTCTTGCTTGTAGGACCAGAAACTGCATGTGATTCAACTCCATTTAGGACTGGGAAACAAATGCTAGCTTGCCTTACAAGAAACGCACTCTGCTTTTGAAAAAAGAGCACTCTTCTACTCTACTGTGTTTCCTATGGGGTCCAAACAGTGAGCTTGCTCAGAACAAAAGAACTGTGCTTTTTACACACATGGTCCATATCTAGCTCAACTCTGCTTAGGACTGACAAGAACAGTAGCTCCTCTTCAGTCCAATACACTGTAATTGCTGGGAGCAGACGCGAGTGCTATTTGCCCTGTGTATGGCAATGACAGCGCAATAGTGACTTTCCTTACCAGAAAACAACTCTTGCTCGTAGGAACACAAACTGCATGTGATTCAACGCCATTTAGGACTGGGAAACAAATGCTAGCTCTCCTTACAAGAAACACTCTCTGCTTTTTAGAAAAGAGCACTCTTCTACTCTACTGTGTTTCCTATGGGGTCCAAACAGTGAGCTTGCTCAGAACAAAGAACTGTGCTTCCTACACACATGGACCATATCTAGTTCAACTCTGCTTAGGAAACTGATAAGAACAGTAGCTCCTCTTCAGTCCGATACACTGTACTTGCTGGAAACAGACGCGAGTGCTATTTGCACTGTGTATGGCAAAGGGAGCACAACAGTGACTTTCCTTACCAGAAAACAACTCTTGCTCGTAGGACCACACACTCCATGTGATTCAATGCCATTTAGGACTGGGAAACAAATGCTAGCTCGCCTTACAAGAAACACACTCTGCTTCTGAGGAAAGAGCACTCTTCTACTCTACTGTGTTTCCTATGGGGTCCAAACAGTGAGCTTGCTCAGAACAAAAGAACTGTGCTTCCTACACAGATCGACCATATCTAGTTCAACTCTGCTTAGGAAACTGACAAGAACAGTAGCTCCTCTTCAGTCCAATACACTGTACTTGCGGGGAAGAGACGCGAGTGCTGTTTGCACTGTGTATGGCAATTGGAGCACAATAGTGACTCGTCTTACCAGAAAACAACTCTTGCTCGTAGGACAAAAAACTGCATGTGACTCAACTCCATTTAGGTCTGGGAAAGAAACGCTAGCTCACCTTACAAGAAACACACTCTGCTTTTGAGAAAAGAGCACTCTTCTACTCTACTGTGTTTCCTATGGGGTCCGAACAGTGAGCTTTCTCAGAACAAAAGAACTGTGCTTCCTACACACACAGCCATATCTAGTTCAATTCTGCTTAGGAACCTGACAAGAACAGTAGCTCCTCTTCAGTCCAATACACTGTACTGCTGGGAACAGAAGCCAGTGCTCTTTGTCCTGTGTATGGCAATGGCAGCGCAATAGTGACTATTCTTATCATAAAACAACTCTTGCTCGTAGCACCAGAAACTGTATGTGATTCAAATCCATTTAGGACTGGGAAACAAACGCTAGCTCACCTTACAAGAAACACAATCTGCTTTAGAGAAAAGAGCACTCTTCTACTCTACTGTGATTCCTATATGGCCAGAACAGTGAGCTTGCTCAGAAAAAAAGAACTGTGCTTCCTACACACGGGCCATAACTAGTTCAACTCTGCTTAGGAAACTGACAAGAACAGTAGCTCCTCTTCAGTCCGATACAGACACGAGTGCTATTTGCACTGTGTATGGCAATGGGAGCACAATAGTGACTTTCCTTACCAGAAAACAACTCTTGCTCATAGGACTAGAAACTGCATGTGATTCAACTCCATTTAGGAATGGGAAACAAGTGCTAGCTCGCCTTACATGAAACACACTCTGCTTTTGAGAAAAGAGCACTCTTCTACTCTACTGTGTTTCCTATGGGGTCCGAACAGTGAGCTTGCTCAGAATGAAAGTACTGTGCTTCCTACACACACGGGCCATATCTATTTCAACTCTGCTTATGAAACTGACAAGAACAGTAGCTCCTCTTCAGTCCAATACACTTTACTTGCAGGGAAGAGACGCGAGTGCTATTTGCACTGTGTATGGCAATTGGAGCACAATAGTGACTCGTCTTACCAGAAAACAACTCTTGCTCGTAGGACAAAAAACTGCATGTGACTCAACTCCATTTAGAACTGTCAAACAAACGCTAGCTCGCCTTACAAGAAACACACTCTGCTTTAGAGAAAAGAGCACTCTTCTACTCTACTGTTTTTCCTATGAGTTCCAAACAGTGAGCTTGCTCAGAACAAAAGAACTGTGCTTCCTACACACCCGGACCATATCTATTTCAACTCTGCTTAGGAAACTGACAAGAACAGTAGCTCCTCTTCAGTCCAATACACTGTACTTGCTGGGAAAAGACGCGAGTGCTATTTGCCTTGTGTAGGGCAATGGGAGCGAAATAGTGACTTTTCTTACCAGAAAAAAACTCTTGTTCGTAGGACCAGAAACTGCATGTGATTCAACTCCATTTAGGACTAGGAAACAAACGCTAGCTCGCCTTACAAAAACACACTCTGCTTTTGAGAAAAGAGCACTCTTCTACTCTACTGTGTTTCCTAAAGGGCCAGAACAGTGAGCTTGCTCAGAACATAAGAACGGTGCTTCCTACACACACGGGCCATATCTAGTTCAACTCTGCTTAGGAAACTGACAAGAACAGTAGCTCCTCTTCAGTCCGATACACTGTACTTGCTGGGAACAGACGCGAGAGCTATTTGCACTATGTATCAAGGGGAGCGCAGTACTGACTTTCCTTACCAGAAAACAACTCTTGCTCTTAGGACCAGAAACTGCATGTGATTCAACTCCATTTAGGACTGGAAAACAAACGCTAGCTCGCCTTACAAGAAACACACTCTGCTTTTGAGAAAAGAGCACTCTTCTACTCTACTGTGTGTCCTATGGGGTCCAAACAGTGAGCTTGCTCAGAACAAAAGAACTGTGCTTCCTACACACACGGCCATATCTAGTTCAATTCTGCTTAGGAACCTGACCAGAGCAGTAAATCCTCCTCAGTCCAATACACTGTACTTGCTGGAAACAGACGCCAGTGCTATTTGTCCTGTATATGGCAATGGCATTGCAATAGTGACTATTCTTACCATAAAACAACTCTTGCTTGTAGGACCACAAACTGCAGGTGATTCCACTCCATTTAGGACTGGGAAACAAACGCTAGCTCGCCTTACAAGAAACACACTCTGCTTTTGAGAAAAGAGCACTCTTCTACTCTACTGTGTTTCCTATGGGGTCCAAACAGTAAGCTTGGTCAGAACAAAAGAACTGTGCTTCCTACACACATGGACCATATCTAGTTCAACTCTGCATAGGAAACTGACAAGAACAGTAGCTCCTATTCAGTCCAATACACTCTACTTGCTGGGAACAGACGCGAGTGCTATTTGTCCTGTGTATGGCAATGGCAGTGCAATTGTGACACTTCTTACCAGAAAACAACTCTTGCTCGTAGGACCAAAAACTGCATGTGACTCAACTCCATTTAGGACTGGGAAACAAACGCGAGCTGGCCTTACAAGAAACACACTCTGCTTTAGAGAAAAGAGCACTCATCTACTCTACTGTGTTTCCTGTAGGGACAGAACAGTGAGCTTGCTCAGAACAAAAGAACTGTGCTTCCTACACACGGGCCATATCTAGTTCAACTCTGCTTAGGAAACTGACAAGAACAGTAGCTCCTCTTCAGTTCGATACACTGTACTTGCTGAGAACAGACGCGAGTGCTATTTGCACTGTGTATGGCAATGGCAGCGCAATAGTGACTTTCCTTACCAGAAAACAACTCTTGCTCGTAGGACGAGAAACTGCATGTGATTCAAGTCCATTTAGGACTGGGAAACAAATGCTAGCTCGCCTTACATGAAACACACTCTGCTTTTGAGAAAAGTGCACTCTTCTACTCTACTGTGTTTCCTATGGGGTCCAAACATTGAGCTTGCTCAGAACAAAAGAACTGTGCTTCCTACACACACGGGCCATATCTACTTCAACTCTACTTAGGAAAAAAACAAGAATAGTAGCTCCTCTTCAGTCGAATACACTGTACTTGCGGGGAACAGACGCGAGTGCTATTTGCACTGTGTATGGCAATTGGAGCACAATAGTGACTTGTCTTACCAGAAAACAACTCTTGCTCGTAGGACAAAAAACTGCATGTGACTCAACTCCATTTAGGATTGGGAAACAAACGCTAGCTCGACTTCCAAGAAACACACTCTGCTTTTGAGAAAAGAGCACTCTTCTACTCTACTGTGTTTCCTATGTGTTCCGAAAAGTGAGCTTGCTCAGAACAAAAAAACTGTGCTTCCTATACACACGGACCATATCTCGTTCAAGTCTGCTTAGGAACCTGACAAGAACAGTAGATCCTCTTCAGTCCAATACACTGTACTTGCTGGGAACAGACGCCAGTGCTATTTGTACTGTGTATGGCATTGGCAGCGCAATAGTGACTCTTCTTACCATAAAACAACTCTTGCTCTTAGGACAAGAAACTGCATGTGATTCAACTCCATTTAGGACTGGGAAACAAACTCTAGCTCGCCTTACAAGAAACACACTCTGCTTTTGAGAAAAGAGCACTCTTCTACTCTACTGTGTTTCCTCGGGGTCCGAACAGTGAGCTTGCTCAGAACAAAAGAACTGTGCTTCCTACACACACGGCCATATCTAGTTCAATTCTGCTTAGGAACCTGCCAGAGCAGTAGATCCTCTTCAGTCCAATACACTGTACTTGCTGGGAACAGACGCCAGTGCTATTTGTCCTGTATATGGCAATGGCAGTGCAATAGTGACTATTCTTACCATAAAACAACTCTTGCTCGTAGGACCAGAAACTGCATGTGATTCCACTCCATTTAGGACTGGGAAACAAACGCTAGCTCGCCTTACAAGAAACACACTCTGCTTTTGAGAAAAAAGCACTCTTCTCCTCTACTGTGTTTCCTATGGTGTCGAAACAGTGAGCTTAGTCAGAACAAAAGAACTGTGCTTCCTACACACATGGACCATATCTAGTTCAACTCTGCTTAGGAAACTGACAAGAACAGTAGCTCCTATTCAGTCCAATACACTGTACTTGCTGGGAACAGACGCGAGTGCTATTTGTACTGTGTATGGCATTTAGAGTGCAATAGTGACTCTTCTTACCAGAAAACAACTCTTGCTCGTAGGACCAAAAACTGCATGTGACTCAACTCCATTTAGGACTGGGAAACAAACGCGAGCTGGCCTTACAAGAAACACTCTCTGCTTTAGAGAAAAGAGCACTCATCTACTCTACTGTGTTTCCTGTAGGGACAGAACAGTGAGCTTGCTCAGAACAAAAGAACTGTGCTTCCTACACACGGGCCATATCTAGTTCAAATCTGCTTAGGAAACTGACAAGAACAGTAGCTCCTCTTCAGTTCGATACACTGTACTTGCTGAGAACAGACGCGAGTGCTATTTGCACTGTGTATGGCAATGGCAGCGCAATAGTGACTTTCCTTACCAGAAAACAACTCTTGCTCGTAGGACGAGAAACTGCATGTGATTCAAGTCCATTTAGGACTGGGAAACAAATGCTAGCTCGCCTTACATGAAACACACTCTGCTTTTGAGAAAAGTGCACTCTTCTACTCTACTGTGTTTCCTATGGGGTCCAAACATTGAGCTTGCTCAGAACAAAAGAACGGTGCTTCCTACACACGGGCCATATCTAGTTCAACTCTACTTAGGAAAAAAACAAGAATAGTAGCTCCTCTTCAGTCGAATACACTGTACTTGCGGGGAACAGACGCGAGTGCTATTTGCACTGTGTATGGCAATTGGAGCACAATAGTGACTTGTCTTACCAGAAAACAACTCTTGCTCATAGGACAAAAAACTGCATGTGACTCAACTCCATTTAGGATTGGGAAACAAACGCTAGCTCGACTTCCAAGAAACACACTCTGCTTTTGAGAAAAGAGCACTCTTCTACTCTACTGTGTTTCCTATGTGTTCCGAAAAGTGAGCTTGCTCAGAACAAAAAAACTGTGCTTCCTATACACACGACCATATCTCGTTCAAGTCTGCTTAGGAACCTGACAAGAAAAGTAGATCCTCTTCAGTCAAATACACTGTACTTGCTGGGAACAGACGCCAGTGCTATTTGTCCTGTGTAGGGCAATGGCAGCGCAATAGTGACTCTTCTTACCAGAAAAAAACTCTTGCTCGTAGGACCAGAAACTGCATGTGATTCAACTCCATTTAGGACTGGGAAACAAACTCTTGCTCGCTTTACAAGAAACACACTCTGCTTTTGAGAAAAGACCACTCTTCTACTCTACTGTGTTTCCTATAGGGCCAGAACAGTGAGCTTGCTCAGAAAAAAGGAACTGTACTTCCTAAACACACGGGGCATATCTAGTTCAACTCTGCTTAGGAAACTGAGAAGTACAGTAGCTCCTCTTCAGTCCAATACACTGTACTTGCTGGGAACAGACGGGAGGGCTATTTGCACTGTGTATGGCAAAGGGAGCGCAATAGTGACTTTCCTTACCAGAAAACAACTCTTGCTCGTAGGACCAGAAACTGCATGTTATTCCACTCCATTTAGGACTGGGAAACAAACGCTAGCTCGCCTTACAAGAAACACACTCTGCTTTAGAGAAAAGAGCACTCTTCTACTCTACTGTGTTTCCTATGGGGTCCAAACAGTGAGCTTGCTCAGAACATAAGAACTGTGCTTCCTACACACACGGCCATATCTAGTTCAATTCTGCTTAGGAACCTGACAAGAACAGTAGATCCTCTTCAGTCCAATACACTGTACTTGCTGGGAACAGACGCCAGTGCTATTTGTACTGTGTATGGCAATGGCAGCGCAATAGTGACTCTTCTTACCATAAAACAACTCTTGCTCTTAGGACAAGAAACTGCATGTGATTCAACTCCATTTAGGACTGGGAAACAAACTCTAGCTCGCCTTACAAGAAACACACTCTGCTTTTGAGAAAAGAGCACTCTTCTACTCTACTGTGTTTCCTATGGGGTCCGAACAGTGAGCTTGCTCAGAACAAAAGAACTGTGCTTCCTACACACACGGCCATATCTAGTTCAATTCTGCTTAGGAACCTGACCAGAGCAGTAGATCCTCTTCAGTCCAATACACTGTACTTGCTGGGAACAGACGCCAGTGCTATTTGTCCTGTATATGGCAATGGCAGTGCAATAGTGACTATTCTTACCATAAAACAACTCTTGCTCGTAGGACCAGAAACTGCATGTGATTCCACTCCATTTAGGACTGGGAAACAAACGCTAGCTCGCCTTACAAGAAACACACTCTGCTTTAGAGAAAAGAGCACTCTTCTACTCTACTGTGTTTCCTATGGGGTCCAAACAGTGAGCTTGTTCAGAACAAAAGAACTAAGCTTCCTAAAAAACACTGACCATATCTAGTTCAACTCTGCTTAGGAAACTGACAAGAGCAGTAGCTCCTATTCAGTCCAATACACTGTACTTGCTGGGAACAGACGCCAGTGCTATTTGCACTGTGTATGGCATTTAGAGCGCAATAGTGACTCTTCTTACCAGAAAACAACTCTTGCTCGTAGGACCAAAAACTGTCTGTGACTCAACTCCATTTAGGACTGGGAAAAAAGCGAGCTGGCCTTACAAGAAACACACTCTGCTTTATAGAAAAGAGCACTCATCTACTCTACTGTGATTCCTGTAGGGCCAGAACAGTGAGCTTGCTCAGAACAAAAGAACTGTGCTTCCTACACACACGGCCATATCTCGTTCAAGTCTGCTTAGGAACCTGACAAGAACAGTAGATCCTCTTCAGTCCAATACACTGTACTTGCTGGGAACAGACGCCAGTGCTATTTGTCCTGTATAGGGCAATGGCAGCGCAATAGTGACTCTTCTTACCAGAAAACAACTCTTGCTCGTAGGACCAGAAACTGCATGTGATTCAACTCCATTTAGTACTGGGAAACAAACTCTAGCTCGCTTTACAAGAAACACACTCTGCTTTTGAGAAAAGAGCACTCTTCTATTCTACTGTTTCCTATGGGTCTGAACAGTGAGCTTGCTCAGAAAAAACGAACTGTGCTTCCTAAACACACGGCCATATCTAGTTCAATTCTGCTTAGGAACCTCACCAGAGCAGTAGATCCTCTTCAGTCCGATACACTGTAGTTGCTGGGAACAGACACGAGTGCTATTTGCACTGTGTATTGCAATGGGAGCGCAATAGTGCCTTTCCTTACTAGAAAACAACTGTTGCTCGTAGGACCAGAAACTGCATGTGATTCAACACCATTTAGGACTGGGAAACAAATGCTAGCTTGCCTTACAAGAAACACACGCTGCTTTTGAGAAAAGAGCACTCTTCTACTCTACTGTGTTTCCTATGGGGTCCGAACAGTGAGCTTGCTCAGAACAAAAGAACTGTGCTTTCTACACACACGGGCCATATCTACTTCAACTCTGCTTAGGAAATAAACAAGAACAGTAGCTTCTCTTCAGTCCAATACACTGTACTTGCTGGGAACAGACGCCAGTGCTATTTGTCCTGTGTATGGTAATGGCAGCGCAATAGTGACTCTTCTTACCAGAAAACAACTCTTGCTCGTAGGACCAGAAACTGCATGTGATTCAACTCCATTTAATACTGGGAAACAAATGCTAGCTCGCCTTACATGAAACACACTCTGCTTTTGAGAAAAGAGCACTCTTCTACTCTACTGTGTTTCCTATGGGGTCCGAACAGTGAGCTTGCTCATAACGAAAGAACTGTGCTTCCTACACACACGGGCCATATCTAGTTCAACTCTGCTTAGGAAACTGACAAGAACAGTAGCTCCTCTTCAGTCGAATACACTTTACTTGCAGGGAACAGACGGGAGGGCTATTTGAACTGTGTATAGCATTTGGAGCACAATAGTGACTCGTCTTACCAGAAAACAACTCTTGCTCGTAGGACAAAAAAAATCAGGTGACTCAACTCCATTTAGAACTGAGAAACAAACGCTAGCTCGCGTTACAAGAAACACACTCTGCTTTAGAGAAAAGAGCACTCTTCTACTCTACTGTGTTTCCTATGGGGTCCAAACAGTGAGCTTGCTCAGAACAAAAGAACTGTGCTTCCTATACACACGGACCATATCTAGTTCAACTCTGCTTAGGAAACTGACAAGAACAGTAGCTCCTATTCAGTCCAATACAGTGTACTTGCTGGAAAAAGACGCGAGTGCTATTTGCCTTGTGTAGGGCAATGGGAGCACAATAGTGACTTTCCTTACCAGAAAAAAACTCTTGTTCGTAGGGCCAGAAACTGCATGTGATTCAACTCCATTTTGGACTAGGAAACAAACGCTAGCTCGCCTTACAAAAACACACTCTGCTTTTGAGAAAAGAGTACTCTTCTACTCTACTGTGTTTCCTATAGGGCCAGAACCGTGAGCTTGCTCAGAACAAAAGAACTGTGCTTCCTGCACACGGGCCATATCTAGTTCAACTCTGCTTAGGAAACTGACAAGAACAGTAGCTCCTCTTCAGTCCGATGCACTGTACTTGCTGGGAACAGACGCGAGAGCTATTTGCACTATGTATGGCAAGGGGAGCGCAATAGTGACTTTCCTTACCAGAAAACAACTCTTGCTCTTAGAACAATAAACTGCATGTGATTAAACTCCATTTAGGACTGGGAAACAAACGCTAGCTCGCCTTACAAAAAACACACTCTGCTTTTGAGAAAAGAGCAGTCTTCTACTCTACTGTATTTCCTATGGTGTCCGAACAGTGAGCTTGCTCAGAACATAAGAACTGTGCTTCCTACACACACGGCCATATCTAGTTCAATTCTGCTTAGGAAACTGCCAAGAACAGTAGATCCTCTTCAGTCCCATACACTGTACTTGTTGGGAACAGACGCCAGTGCTATTTGTACTGTGTATGGCAATGGCAGCGCAATAGTGACTCTTCTTACCATAAAACAACTCTTGCTCTTAGGACAAGAAACTGCATGTGTCTCAACTCCATTTAGGACTGGGAAACAAACGCTAGCTCGCCTTACAAGAAACACACTCGGCTTTAGAGAAAAGAGCACTCTTCTACTCTACTGTGTTTCCTATGGGGTCCAAACAGTGAGCTTGCTCAGAACAAAAAACTGTGCTTTCTCCACACACGGGCCATATCTAGTTCAACTCTGCTCTGGAAACAAACAAGAACAGTAGCTCCTCTTCAGTCCAATACACTGTACTTGCGGGGAACAGACGCGAGTGCTATTTGCACTGTGTATGGCATTGGAGCACAATAGTGACTTGTCTTACCAGAAAACAACTCTTGCTCCTAGGACAAAAAACTGCATGTGACTCAACTCCATTTAGGACTGGGAAACAAACGCTATCTCAACTTCCAAGAAACACACTCTGCTTTTGAGAAAAGAGCACTCTTCTACTCTATGGCGTTTCCTATGTGTTCCGAAAAGTCAGCTTGCTCAGAACAAAAAAACTGTGCTTCCTACACACATGGCCATATCTAGTTCAAGTCTGCTTAGGAACCTGACAAGAACAGTAGAACTTCTTCAGTCCAATACACTGTACTTGCTGGGAACAGACGCCAGTGCTATTTGTCCTGTGTATGGCAATGGCAGTGCAATTGTGACTCTTCTTACCAGAAAACAACTCTTGCTCGTAGGACCAGAAACTCATGTGATTCCACTCCATTTAGGACTGGGAAACAAACTCTAGCTCGCTTTACAAGAAACACACTCTGCTTTTGAGAAAAGAGCACTCTTCCACTCTACTGTGTTTCCTATAGGGCCAGAACAGTGAGCTTGCTTAGAAAAAAAGAACTGTACTTCCTACACACACGGGCCACATCCAGTTCAACTCTGCTTAGGAAACTGAGAAGAACAGTAGCTCCTTTTCAGTCCAATACTCTGTAATTGCTGGGAAGAGACGGGAGGGCTCTTTGCACTGTGTATGGCAATGGGAGCACAATAGTGACTTTCCTTACCAGAAAACAACTCTTGCTCGTAGGACCAGAAACTGCATGTGATTCCACTCCATTTAGGACTGGGAAACAAACGCTAGCTCGCCTTACAAGAAACACACTCTGCTTTAGAGAAAAGAGCACTCTTCTACTCTACTGTGTTTCCTATGGGGTCCAAACAGTGAGCTTGTTCAGAACAAAAGAACTATGCTTCCTACACACACTGACCATATCTAGTTCAACTCTGCTTAGTAAACTGACAAGAACAGTAGCTCCTATTCAGTCCAATACACTGTACTTGCTGGGAAAAGACGCGAGTGCTATTTGTCTTGTGTAGGGCAATGGGAGCACAATAGTGACTTTCCTTACCAGAAAACAATTCTTGTTCGTAGGACCAGAAACTGCATGTGATTCAACTCCATTTAGGACTAGGAAACAAACGCTAGCTCGCCTTACAAAAACACACTATGCTTTTGAGGAAAGAGCAGTCTTCTACTCTACTGTGTTTTTTATAGGGCCAGAACAGTGAGCTTGCTCAGAACATAAGAACTGCGCTTCCTACACACGGGCCATAACTAGTTCCACTCTGCTTAGGAAACTGACAAGAACAGTAGCTCCTCTTCAGTCCGATACACTGTACTTGCTGGGAACAGACGCGAGAGCTATTTGCACTATATATAGCAAGGGGAGCACAATAGTGACTTTCCTTACCAGAAATCAACTCTTGCTCTTAGGACCAGAAACTGCATGTGATTCAACTCCATTTAGGACTGGGAAACAAACGCTAGCTCGCCTTACAAGAAACACACTCTGCTTTTGAGAAAAGAGCACTCTTCTACTCTACTGTGTTTCCTATGGTGTCCGAACAGTGAGCTTGCTCAGAACAAAAGAACTGTGCTTCCTACACACACGGCCATATCTAGTTCAATTCTGCTTTGGAACCTGACAAGAACAGTAGATCCTCTTCAGTCCAATACACTGTACTTGCTGGGAACAGACGCCAGTGCTATTTGTCCTGTGTATGGCAATTGCAGCGCAATAGTGACTCTTCTTACCATAAAACAACTCATGCTCTTAGGACTAGAAACTGCATGTGATTCAACTCCATTTAGGACTGGGAAACAAACGCTAGCTCGCCTTACAAGAAACACACACTGCTTTAGAGAAAAGAGCACTCTTCTACTCTACTGTGTTTCCTATAGGGCCAGAACAGTGAGCTTACTCAAAACAAAAGAACTGTGCTTCCTACACACGGGCCATAACTAGTTCAACTCTGCTTAGGAAACTGACAAGAACAGTAGATCCTCTTCAGTCCGATACAGACACGAGTGCTATTTGCACTGTGTATGGCAATGGGAGCACAATAGTGACTTTCCTTACCAGAAAACAACTCTTGCTCATAGGACTAGAAACTGCATGTGATTCAACTCTTTTAGGAATGGGAAACAAGTGCTAGCTCGCCTTACATGAAACACACTCTGCTTTTGAGAAAAGAGCACTCTTCTACTCTACTGTGTTTCCTATGGGGTCCGAACAGTGAGCTTGCTCCGAACGAAAGAACTGTGCTTCCTGCACACACGGGCCATATCTAGTTCAACTCTGCTTAGGAAACTGACAAGAACAGTAGCTCCTCTTCAGTCCAATACACTTTGCTTGCAGGGAAGAGACGCGAGTGCTATTTGCACTGTGTATGGCAATTGGAGCACAATAGTGACTCGTCTTACCAGAAAACAACTCTTGCTCGTAGGACAAAAAACTGCATGTGACTCAACTCCATTTAGAACTGGGAAACAAACGCTAGCTCGCCTTACAAGAAACACACTCTGCTTTTGAGAAAAGAGCACTCTTCTACTCTACTGTGTTTCCTATGGGGTCTGAACAGTGAGCTTGCTCAGAACAAAAGCACTGTGCTTCCTACACACACGGCCATATCTAGTTCAATTCTGCTTAGGAACCTGACCAGAGCAGTAGATCCTCTTCAGTCCAATACACTGTACTTGCTGGGAACAGACGCCAGTGCTATTTGTCCTGTATATGGCAATGGCAGTGCAATAGTGACTATTCTTACCATAAAACAACTCTTGCTCGTAGGACCAGAAACTGCATGTGATTCCACTCCATTTAGGACTGGGAAACGAACGCTAGCTCGCCTTATAAGAAACACACTCTGCTTTTCAGAAAAGAGCACTCTTCTACTCCACTGTGTTTCCTATGGGGTCCAAACAGTGAGCTTGCTCAGAACAAAAGAACTATGCTTCCTACACACACGGGCCATATCTACTTCAACTCTGCTTAGGAAACTGACAAGAACAGTAGCTCCTATTCAGTCCAATACACTGTACTTGCTGGGAACAGACGCGAGTGCTATTTGCACTGTGTATGGCATTGGAGCACAATAGTTACTTGTCTTACCAGAAAACAACTCTTGCTCCTAGGACAAAAAACTGCATGTGACTCAACTCCATTTAGGACTGGGAAACAAACGCTAGCTCAACTTCCAAGAAACACACTCTGCTTTTGAGAAAAGAGCACTCTTCTACTCTATGGTGTTTCCTATGTGTTCCGAAAAGTCAGCTTGCTCAGAACAAAAAAACTGTGCTTCCTACACACATGGCAATATCTAGTTCAAGTCTGCTTAGGAACCTGACAAGAACAGTAGATCCTCTTCAGTCCAATACACTGTACTTGCTGGGAACAGACGCCAGTGCTGTTTGTCCTGTGTATGGCAATGGCAGTGCAATTGTGACTCTTCTTACCAGAAAACAACTCTTGCTCGTAGGACCAGAAACTCATGTGATTCCACTCCATTTAGGACTGGGAAACAAACTCTAGCTCGCTTTACAAGAAACACACTCTGCTTTTGAGAAAAGAGCACTCTTCCACTCTACTGTGTTTCCTATAGGGCCAGAACAGTGAGCTTGCTCAGAAAAAAAGAAGTGTACTTTCTACACACACGGGCCACATCCAGTTCAACTCTGCTTAGGAAACTGAGAAGAACAGTAGCTCCGTTTCAGTCCAATACTCTGTAATTGCTGGGAAGAGACGGAAGGGCTCTTTGCACTGTGTATGGCAATGGGAGCACAATAGTGACTTTCCTTACCAGAAAACAACTCTTGCTCGTAGGACCAGAAACTGCATGTGATTCCACTCCATTTAGGACTGGGAAACAAACGCTAGCTTGCCTTACAAGAAACACACTCTGCTTTTGAGAAAAAAGCACTCTTCTACTCTACTGTGTTTCCTATGTGTTCCGAAAAGTGAGCTTGCTCAGAACAAAAAAACTGTGCTTCCTACACACACGGCCATATCTAGTTCAAGTGTGCTTAGGAAACTGACAAGAACAGTAGAACCTCTTCAGTCCAATACACTGTACTTGCTGGGAACAGACGCCAGTGCTATTTGTCCTGTGTATGGCAATGGCAGTGCAATTGTGACTCTTCTTACCAGAAAACAACTCTTGCTCGTAGGACCAGAAACTGCATGTGATTCCACTACATTTAGGACTGGGAAACAAACTCTAGCTCACTTTACAAGAAACACACTCTGCTTTTGAGAAAAGAGCACTCTTCTACTCTACTGTGTTTCCTATAGGGCCAGAACAGTGAGCTTGCTCAGAACATAAGAACGGTGCTTCCTACCCACACGGGCCATATCTAGTTCAACTCTGCTTAGGAAACTGACAAGAACAGTAGCTCCTCTGCAGTCCGATACACTGTACTTGCTGGGAACAGACGCGAGAGCTATTTGCACTATGTATGGCAAGGGGAGCGCAATAGTGACTTTCCTTACCAGAAAACAACTCTTGATCATAGGACAAAAAACTGCATGTGACTCAACTCCATTTAGGACTGGGAAACAAACGCTAGCTCGCCTTACAAGAAACACACTCTGCTTTTGAGAAAAGAGCACTCTTCTACTCTACTGTGTTTCCTATGGGGTCAGATCAGTGAGCTTGCTCAGAACAAAGAACTGTGCTTCCTACACACACGGCCATATATAGTTCAATTCTGCTTAAGAACCTGACAAGAACAGTAGATACTCTTCAGTCCAATACACTGTACTTGCTTGGAACAGACGCCAGTGCTATTTGTCCTGTGTATGGCAATGGCAGCACAATAGTGACTCTTCTCTCCAGAAAACAACTCTTGCTCGTAGGACCAGAAACTGCATGTGATTCAACTCCATTTAGCACTGGGAAACAAAAGCTAGCTCACCTCACATGAAACACACTCTGCTTTTGAGAAAAGAGCACTCTTCTACTCTACTGTGTTTCCTATGTGTTCCGAAAAGTGAGCTTGCTCAGAACAAAACAACTGTGCTTTCTACACACACGGGCCATATCTAGTTCAACTCTGCTTAGGAAACTGACAAGAACAGTAGATCCTCTTCAGTACAATACACTGTACTTGCGGCGAACAGACGCGAGTGCTATTTGCACTGTGTATGGCAATTGGAGCACAATAGTGACTTTCCTTACCAGAAAACAACTCTTGCTCGTAGGACCAAAAACTGCATGTGATTCCACTCCATTTAGGACTGGGAAACAAACGGTAGCTCGCCTTACAAGAAACACAATCTGCTTTAGAGAAAAGAGCACTCTTCTACTCTACTGTGTTTCCTATGGGGTCCAAACAGTGACCTTGCTCAGAACAAAGAACTGTGCTTTCTCCACACACGGGCCATATCTAGTTCAACTCTGCTTAGGAAACAAACAAGAACAGTAGCTCCTCTTCACTCCAATACACTGTACTTGCGGGGAACAGACGCGAGTGCTATTTGCACTGTGTATGGCATTGGAGCACAATAGTGACTTCTCTTACCAGAAAACAACTCTTGCTCCTAGGACAAAAAACTGCATGTGACTCAACCCCATTTAGGACTGGGAAACAAACGCTAGCTCGACTCTCAAGAAACACACTCTGCTTTTGAAAAAAGAGCACTCTTCTACTCTACTGTGTTTCCTATGTGTTCCGAAAAGTGAGCTTGCTCAGACCAAAAAAAATGTGCTTCCTACACACACGGCCATATCTAGTTCAAGTCTGCTTAGGAACCTGACAAGAACAGTAGAACCTCTTCAGTCCAATACACTGTACTTGCTGGGAACAGACGCCAGTGCTATTTGTCCTGTGTATGGCAATGGCAGCGCAATAGTGACTCTTCTTACCAGAAAACAACTCTTGCTCGTAGGACCAGAAACTGCATGTGATTCCACTACATTTAGGACTGGGAAACAAACTATAGCTCGCTTTACAAGAAACACACTCTGCTTTAGAGAAAAGAGCATTCTTCTACTCTACTGTGTTTCCTATGGGGTCCAAACAGTGAGCTTGCTCAGAACAAAAGAACTGTGCTTCCTACACACAAGGACCATATCTAGTTCAACTCTACATAGGAAACTGACAAGAACAGTAGCTCCTATTCAATCCAATACACTGTACTTGCTGGGAAAATACGCGAGTTCTATTTGCCTTGTGTAGGGCAATGGGAGCGCAATAGTGACTTTCCTTACCAGAAAAAAGCTCTTGTTCGTAGGACCAGAAACTGCATGTGATTCAACTCCATTTAGGACTAGGAAACAAACGCTAGCTCCCCTTACAAAAACACACTCTGCTTTTGAGAAAAGAGCACTCTTCTACTCTACTGTGTTTCCTATAGGGCCAGAACAGTGAGCTTGCTCAGAACATAAGAACGGTGCTTCCTACACACACGGGCCATATCTAGTTCAACTCTGCTTAGGAAACTGACAAGAACAGTAGCTCCTCTTCAGTCCGATACACTGTACTTGCTGGGAACAGACGCGAGAGCTATTTGCACTATGTATGGCAAGGGGAGCGCAATAGTGACTTTCCTTACCAGAAAACAACTCTTGCTCATAGGACAAAAAACTGCATGTGACTCAACTCCATTTAGGACTGGGAAACAAACGCTAGCTCGCCTTACAAGAAACACACTCTGCTTTTGAGAAAAGAGCATTCTTCTACTCTACTGTGTTTCCTATGGAGTCAGAACAGTGAGCTTGCTCAGAACAAAGAACTGTGCTTCCTACACACATGGCCATATCTAGTTCAATTCTGCTCAAGAACCTGACAAGAACAGTAGATCCTCTTCAGTCCAATACACTGTACTTGCGGGGAACAGATGCCAGTGCTATTTGTCCTGTGTATGGCAATGGCAGCACAATAGTGACTCTTCTTACCAGAAAACAACTCTTGCTTGTAGGACAAAAAACTGCATGTGACTCAACTCCATTTAAGACTGGGAAACAAACGCTAGCTCGACTTCCAAGAAACATACTCTGCTTTTGAGAAAAGAGCACTCTTCTACTCTACTGTGTTTCCTATGTGTTCTGAACAGTAGGCTTGCTCAGAACAAAAAAACTGTGCTTCCTACTCACACAGCCATATCTAGTTCAAGTCTGCTTAGGAACCTGACAAGAACAGTATATCCTCTTGAATCCAATACACTGTACTTGCTGGGAACAGACGCCAGTGCTATTTGTCCTGTGTATGGCAATGGCAGCGCAATAGTGACTCTTCTTACCAGAAAACAACTCTTGCTCGTAGGACAAAAAACTGCATGAGATTCAACTCCATTTAGGACTAGGAAACAATCGCTAGCTCGACTTCCAAGAAACACACTTTGCTTTTGAGAAAAGAGCACTCTTCTACTCTACTGTGTTTCCTATAGGGCCAGAACAGTGAGCTTGCTCAGAAAAAAAGAACTGTGCTTCCTACACACACGGCCCATATCTAGTTCAAGTCTGCTTAGGAAACTGAGAAGAACAGTAGCTCCTCTTCAGTCCAATACACTGTAATTGCTGGGAATAGACGGGAGGGCTATTTGCACTGTGTATGGCAAAGGGAGCACAATGGTGACTTTCCTTACCAGAAAACAACTCTTGCTCGTAGGACCAGAAACTGCATGTGATTCCACTCCATTTAGGACTGGGAAACAAACGGAAGCTCGCCTTACAAGAAACACACTCTGCTTTAGAGAAAAGAGCACTCTTCTATTCTACTGTGTTTCCTATGGGGTCCAAACAGTGAGCTTGCTCAGAACAAAAGAACTGTGCTTCCTACAAACACGGACCATATCTAGTTCAACTCTGCTTAGTAAACTGACAACAACAGTACCTCCTATTCAATCCAATACACTGTACTTGCTGGGAAAAGACGCAAGTGCTATTTGCCTTCTGTAGGGCAATGGGAGCACAATAGTGACTTTCCTTACAAGAAAACAATTCTTGTTCATAGGAACAGAAACTGCATATGATTCAACTCTTTTTAGGACTGGGAAACAAACGCTAGCTCGCCTTACAAAAACACACTCTGCTTTTGAGAAATAAGCACTCTTCTACTCTACTGTGTATCATATAGGGCCAGAAGAGTGAACTTGCTGAGAACATAAGAAGTGTGCTTCCTACACACACGGCCATATCTAGCTCAATTCTGCTTAGGAACCTGAGAAGAACAGTAGATCCTCTTCATTACAATACACTGTACTTGCTGGGAACAGACGCCAGTGCTATTTGCACTGTGTATGGCAATGGGAGCACAATAGTGACTTTCCTTACCAGAAAACAACTCTTGCCCGTAGGACCAGAAACTGCATGTGATTCAACTCCATTTAGGACTGGGAAACAAATGCTAGCTCGCCTTACAAGAAACACACTCTGCTTTTGAGAAAAGAGCACTCTTCTACTCTACTGGGTTTCCTATGGTGTCCGACAGTGAGCTTGCTCAGAACAAAAGAACTGTGCTTCTTACACACACGGCCATATCTAGTTCAAAACTGCTTAGGAACCTGACAAGAAAAGTAGATCCTCTTCAGTCCAATACACTGTTCTTGCTGGGAACAGACGCCAGTGCTATTTGTCCTGTGTATGGCAATGGCAGCTCAATAGTGACTCTTCTTACCAGAAAACAACTCTTGCTCGTAGGACCAGAAACTGCATGTGATTCAACTCCATTTAGGACTGGAAAACAAACTCTAGCTCGCTTTACAAGAAACACACTCTGCTTTTGAGAAAAGAGCACTCTTCTACTCTACTGTGTTTCTTATAGGGCCAGAACAGTGTGCTTGCTCAGAAAAAAAGAACTGTACTTCCTACAAACACGGGCCATATCTAGTTCAACTCTGGATAGGAAACTGAGAAGAAAAGTAGCTCCTTTTCAGTCCAATACAATGTACATGGTGGGAACAGACGCCAATGCTATTTGCCCTGTGTATGGCAATGGGAGCGCAATAGTGACTCTTCTTACCAGAAAACAACTCATGCTCGTAGGACCAGAAACTGCATGTGATTCAACTCCATTTAGGACTGGGAAACAAAAGCTAGCTCACCTTACAAGAAACACACTCCTCTTTAGAGAAAAGAGCACTCTTCTACTCTACTGTGTTTCCTATAGGGTCCGAACAGTGAGCTTGCTCAGAACAAAAGGACTGTGCTTCCTACACACGGGCCATATCTAGTTCAACTCTGCTTAGGAAACTGACAAGAACAGTAGCTCCTCTTCAGTCTGATACACTGTACTTGCTGGGAACAGACGCGAGTGCTATTTGCACTGTGTATGGCAAAGGGAGTGCAATAGTGACTTTCCTTACCAGAAAACAACTCTTGCTCGTAAGACGAGAAACTGCATGTGATTCAACTCCATTTAGGACTGGGAAACAAATGCTAGCTCGCCTTACATGAAACACACTCTGCTTTTGAGAAAAGAGCACTCTTCTACTCTACTGTGTTTCCTATGGGGTCCGAACAGTGAGCTTGCTCAGAACAAAAGAACTGTGCTTTCTACACACACGGGCCATATCTAGTTCAACTCTGCTTAGGAAACAAACAAGAACAGTAGCTGCTCTTCAGTCCGATACACTGTACTTGCTGGGAACAGACGCCAGTGATATTTGTCCTGTGTATGGCAATGGCAGCGCAATAGTGACTCTTCTTACCATAAAACAACCCTTGCTCGTAGGATTAGAAACTGCATGTGATTCAACTCCATTTAGGACTGGGAAACAAACGCTAGCTCGACTTACAAGAAACACACTCTGCTTTAGGGAAAAGAGCACTCTTCTACTCTATTGTGTTTCCTATAGGGCCAGAACAGTGAGCTTGCTCAGAACAAAAGAACTGTGCTTCCTACACACGGGCCATAACTAGTTCAACTCTGCTTAGGAAACTGCAAGAACAGTAGCTCCTCTTCAGTCTGATACACTGTACTTGCTGGGAACAGACGCGAGTGCTATTTGCACTGTGTATGGCAATGGGAGTGCAATAGTGACTTTCCTTACCAGAAAACAACTCTTGCTCGTAAGACCAGAAACTGCATGTAATTCAACTCCATTTAGGACTGGGAAACAAATGCTAGCTCACCTTACATGAAACACACTCTGTTTTTGAGAAAAGAGCACTCTTCTACTCTACTGTGTTTCCTATGGGGTCCGAACTGTGAGCTTGCTCAGAACAAAAGAACTGTGCTTCCTACACACACGGGCCATATCTAGTTCAACTCTGCTAAGAAACTGACAAGAACAGTAGCTCCTCTTCCGTCCAATACACTGTACTTGCGGGGAACAGACGCGAGTGCTATTTGCACTGTGTATGGCAATTGGAGCACAATAGTGACATGTCTTACCAAAAAACAACTCTTGCTCGTAGGAAAAAAACTGCATGTGACTCAACTCCATTTAGGACTGGAAAACAAACGCTAGCTCGACTTCCAAGAAACACACTCTGCTTTTGAGAAAAGAGCACTCTTCTACTCTACTGTGTTTCCTATGTGTTCCGAACAGTGAGCTTGCTCAGAACAAAAAAACTGTGCTTCCTACACACACGGCCATATCTAGTTCAATTCTGCTTAGCAACCTGACAAGAACAGTAGATCCTCTTCAGTCCAATACACTGTACTTGCTGGGAACAGGCGTTAGTGCTATTTGTCCTGTGTATGGCAAAGGCAGCGCAATAGTGACTTTCCTTACCAGAAAACAACTCTTGCTCTTAGGACCAGAAACTGCATGTGATTCAACTCCATTTAGGACTGGTAAACAAACGATAGCTCGCCTTACAAGAAACACACTCTGCTTTTGAGAAAAGAGCACTCTTCTACTCTACTGTGTTTCCTATGGGGTCTGAACAGTGAGCTTGCTCAGAAAAAAGGAACTGTGCTTCCTAAACACACGGCCATATCTAGTTCAATTCTGCTTAGGAACCTGACCAGAGCAGTAGATCCTCTTCAGTCCGATAGACTGTACTTGCTGGGAACAGACGCGAGTGCTATTTGCACTGTGTATTGCAATGGGAGCGCAATAGTGACTTTCCTTACCAGAAAACAACTCTTGCTCTTAGGACCAGAAACTGCATGTGATTCAACTCCATTTAGGACTGGTAAACAAACGATAGCTCGCCTTACAAGAAACACACTCTGCTTTAGAGAAAAGAGCACTCTTCTACTCTACTGTGTTTCCTATGGGGTCCAAACAGTGAGCTTGCTCAGAACAAAGAACTGTGCTTTCTCCACACACGGGCCATATCTAGTTCAACTCTGCTTAGGAAACAAACAAGAACAGTAGCTCCTCTTCACTCCAATACACTGTACTTGCGGGGAACAGACGCGAGTGCTATTTGCACTGTGTATGGCATTGGAGCACAATAGTGACTTCTCTTACCAGAAAACAACTCTTGCTCCTAGGACAAAAAACTGCATGTGACTCAACCCCATTTAGGACTGGGAAACAAACGCTAGCTCGACTCTCAAGAAACACACTCTGCTTTTGAAAAAAGAGCACTCTTCTACTCTACTGTGTTTCCTATGTGTTCCGAAAAGTGAGCTTGCTCAGAACAAAAAAACTGTGCTTCCTACACACACGGCCATATCTAGTTCAATTCTGCTTAGGAACCTGAGAAGAACAGTAGATCCTCTTCATTACAATACACTGTACTTGCTGGGAAGAGACGCCAGTGCTATTTGCACTGTGTATGGCAATGGGAGCACAATAGTGACTTTCTTTACCAGAAAACAACTCTTGCTCGTAGGACCAGAAACTGCATGTGATTCAACTCCATTTAGGACTGGGAAACAAATGCTAGCTCGCCTTACAAGAAACACACTCTGCTTTTGAGAAAAGAGCACTCTTCTACTCTACTGGGTTTCCTATGGTGTCCGACAGTGAGCTTGCTCAGAACAAAAGAACTGTGCTTCTTACACACACGGCCATATCTAGTTCAAAACTGCTTAGGAACCTGACAAGAACAGTAGATCCTCTTCAGTCAAATACACTGTTCTTGCTGGGAACAGACGCCAGTGCTATTTGTCCTGTGTATGGCAATGGCAGCTCAATAGTGACTCTTCTTACCAGAAAACAACTCTTGCTCTTAGGACAAGAAACTTCATGTGATTCAACTCCATTTAGGACTGGAAAACAAACTCTAGCTCGCTTTACAAGAAACACACTCTGCTTTTGAGAAAAGAGCACTCTTCTACTCTACTGTGTTTCTTATAGGGCAAGAACAGTGTGCTTGCTCAGAAAAAAAGAACTGTACTTCCTACAAACACGGGCTATATCTAGTTCAACTCTGGTTAGGAAACTGAGAATAAAAGTAGCTCCTTTTCAGTCCAATACAATGTACATGGTGGGAACAGACGCCAATGCTATTTGCCCTGTGTATGGCAATGGGAGCGCAATAGTGACTCTTCTTACCAGAAAACAACTCTTGCTCGTAGGAACAGAAACTGCATGTGATTCAACTCCATTTAGGACTGGGAAACAAAAGTTAGCTCACCTTACAAGAAACACACTCTGCTTTAGAGAAAAGAGCACTCTTCTACTCTACTGTGTTTCCTATAGTGTCCGAACAGTGAGCTTGCTCAGAACAAAAGGACTGTGCTTCCTAGACACGGGCCATATCTAGTTCAACTCTGCTTAGGAAACTGACAAGAACAGTAGCTCCTCTTGAGTCTGATACACTGTACTTGCTGGGAACAGACGCGAGTGCTATTTGCACTGTGTATGGCAAAGGGAGTGCAATAGTGACTTTCCTTACCAGAAAACAACTCTTGCTCGTAAGACCAGAAACTGCATGTGATTCAACTCCACTTAGGACTGGGAAACAAATGCTAGCTCACCTTACATGTAACACAGTCTGTTTTTGAGAAAAGAGCACTCTTCTACTCTACTGTGTTTCCTATGGGGTCCGAACAGTGAGCTTGCTCAGAACAAAAGAACTGTGCTTCCTACACACACGGGCCATATCTAGTTCAACTCTGCTTAGGAAACTGACAAGAACAATAGCTCCTCTTCCGTCCAATACACTGTACTTGCTGGGAACAGACTCGAGTGCTATTTGCACTGTGTATGGCAATGGGAGCGCAATAGTGACATTCCTTACCAGAAAACAACTCTTGCTCGTAGGACCACAAACTGCATGTGATTCAACTCCATTTAGGACTGGGAAACAAAAGTTAGCTCACCTTACAAGAAACACACTCTGCTTTAGAGAAAAGAGCACTCTTCTACTCTACTGTGTTTCCTATAGGGCCAGAACAGTGAGCTTGCTCAGAAAAAAAGAACTGTGCTTCCTACACACACGGGACATATCTAGTTCAACACTGCTTAGGAAACTGAGAAGAACAGTAGCACCTCTTCAGTCCAATACACTGTAATTGCTGTGAACAGACGGGAGGGCTATTTGCACTGTGTATGGCAATGGGAGCACAATAGTGACTTTCCTTACCAGAAAACAACTCTTGCTCGTAGGACCAGAAACTGCATGTTATTCAACTCCATTTAGGACTGGGAAACAAACGGTAGCTCGCCTTACATGAAACACACTCTGCTTTAGAGAAAAGAGCACTCTTCTACTCTACTGTGTTTCCTATGGGGTCCAAACAGTGAGCTTGCTCAGAACAAAAGAACAGTGCTTCCTACACACACGGACCATATCTAGTTCAACTCTGCTTAGTAAACTGACAAGAACAGTAGCCTCTATTCAGTCCAATACACTGTACTTGCTGGGAAAAGAAGCGAGTGCTATTTGCCTTGTGTAGGGCAATGGGAGCGCAATAGTGACTCTTCTTACCAGAAAACAACTCTTGCTCGTGGGACAAAAAACTGCATGTGACTCAACTCCATTTAGGACTGGGAAACAAACGCTAGCTCGACTTACGAGAAACACACTCTGCTTTTGAGAAAAGAGCACTCTTATACTCTACTGTGTTTCCTATGGGGTCCGAACAGTGAGATTGCTCAGAACAAAAGAACTGTGCTTCCTACACACACGGCCATATCTAGTTCAATTCTGCTTAGGAACCTGACAAGAACAATAGATCCTCTTCAGTCCTATACACTGTACTTGCTGGGAACAGACGCCAGGGCTATTTGTCCTGTGTATGGCAATGGCAGCGCAATAGTGACTCTTCTTACCATAAAACAACCCTTGCTCGTAGGATTTGAAACTGCATGTGATTCAACTCCATTTAGGACTGGGAAACAAACGCTAGCTCACCTTACAAGAAACACACTCTGCTTTAGGGAAAAGAGCACTCTTCTACTCTATTGTGTTTCCTATAGGGCCAGAACAGTGAGCTTGCTCAGAACAAAAGAACTGTGCTTCCTACACACGGGCCATACCTAGCTCAACTCTGCTTAGGAAACTGACAAGAACAGTAGCTCCTCTTCAGTCCGATACACTATACTTGCGGGGAATAGACGCGAGTGCTATTTGCACTGTGTATGGCATTGGAGCACAATAGTGACTCGTCTTACCAGAAAACAACTCTTGCTCGTAGGACAAAAACTGCATGTGACTCAACTCCATTTAGAACTGGGAAACAAACACTAGCTCGCCTCATAAGAAACACACTCTGCTTTGGAGAAAAGAGCTCTCTTCTACTCTACTGTTTTTCCTATGGGTTCCAAACAGTGAGCTTGCTCAGAACAAAAGAACTGTGCTTCCTACACACACGGACCATATCTAGTTCAACTCTGCTTAGGAAACTGACAAGAACAGTAGCTCCTCTTCAGTCCAATACACTGTACTTGCTGGGAAAAGACGCGAGTGCTATTTGCACTGTGTATGGCAATTGGAGCACAATAGTGACTTGTCACACCAGAAAACAACTCTTGCTCGTAGGACAAAAACCTGCATGTGACTCAACTCCATTTAGGACTAGGAAACAAACGCTAGCTCGACTTCCAAGAAACACACTCTGCTTTTGAGAAAAGAGCACTCTTCTACTCTACTGTGTTTCCTATAGAGCCAGAAGAGTGAACTTGCTCAGAACATTAGAACTGTGCTTCCTACACACACGGCCATATCTAGTTCAGTTCTGCTTAGGAACCTGACAAGAACAGTAGATCCTCTTCTGTACAATACACTGTACTTGCTGGGAACAGACGCCAGTGCTATTTGTCCTGTGTATGGCAATGGCAGCGCAATAGTGACTCTTCTTACCATAAAACAACCCTTGCTCGTAGGATTAGAAACTGCATGTGATTCAACTCCATTTAGGACTGGGAAACAAACGCTAGCTCGACTTACAAGAAACACACTCTGCTTTAGGGAAAAGAGCACTCTTCTACTCTATTGTGTTTCTATAGGGCCAGAACAGTGAGCTTGCTCAGAACAAAAGAACTGTGCTTCCTACACACATGGACCATATCTAGTTCAACTCTGCTTAGGAAACTGACAAGAACAGTAGCTCCTCTTCACTCCGATACACTGTACTTGCTGGGAACAGACGCGAGTGCTATTTGCACTGTGTATGGCAATGGGAGTGCAATAGTGACTTTCCTTACCAGAAAACAACTCTTGCTCGTAGGACCAGAAACTGCATGTGATTCAACTCCATTTAGGACTGGGAAATAAATGCTAGCTCGCCTTACTAGAAACACACTCTGCTTTTGAGAAAAGAGCACTCTTCTACTCTACTGTGTTTCCTATGGGGTCCGAACAGTGAGCTTGCTCAGAACAAAAGAACTGTGCTTTCTACACACACGGGCCATATCTAGTTCACCTCTGCTTAGGAAACAAACAAGAACAGTAGCTCCTCTTCAGTCCGATACACTGTACTTGCGGGGAACAGACGCGAGTGCTATTTGCACTGTGTATGGCATTGGAGCACAATAGTGACTCGTCTTACCAGAAAACAACTCTTGCTCGTAGGACAAAAAACTGCGTGTGACTCAACTCCATTGAGGACTGGGAAACAAACGCTAGCTCGACTTACAAGAAACACACTCTGCTTTTGAGAAAAGAGCACTCTTCTACTCTACTGTGTTTCCTATGGGGTCCGAACAGTGAGCTTGCTCAGAACAAAACAACTGTGCTTCCTACACACATGGCCATATCTAGTTCAATTCTGCTTAGGAACCTGACAAGAACAGTAGATCCTCTTCTGTACAATACACTGTACTTGCTGGGAACAGACGCCAGTGCTATTTGTCCTGTGTATGGCAATGGCAGCGCAATAGTGACTCTTCTTACCAGAAAACAACTCTTGCTCGTAGGACTAGAAACTGCATGTGATTCAACTCCATTTAGGACTGGGAAACAAACGCTAGCTTGCCTTACAAGAAACACACTCTACTATAGGGAAAAGAGCACTCTTCTACTCTATTGTGTTTCCTATAGGGCCAGAACAGTGAGCTTGCTCAGAACAAAAGAACTGTGCTTCTTTCAAACACCGACCATATCTAGTTCAACTCTGCTTAGGAAACTGACAAGAACAGTAGCTCCTCTTCAGTCTGATACACTGTACTTGCAGGGAACAGACGCGAGTGCTATTTGCACTGTGTATGTCAATGGGAGCACAATAGTGACTTTCCTTACCAGAAAACAACTCTTGCTCGTAGGACCAGAAACTGCATGTGATTCAACTCCATTTAGGACTGGGAAACAAAAGCTAGCTCACCTTACAAGAAACACACTCTGCTTTAGAGAAAAGAGCACTCTTCTACTCTACTGTGTTTCCTTTAGGGCCAGAACTGTGAGCTTGCTCAGAAAAAAAGAACTGTGCTTCCTACACAAGGGCCATATCTAGTTCAGTTCTGCTTAGGAAACTGACAAGAACAGTAGCTCCTCTTCAGTCCGATACAGTGTACTTGCTGGGAACAGACGCGAGTTCTATTTGCACTGTGTATGTCAATGGGAGCGCAATAGTGACTTTCCTTACCAGAAAACAACTCTTGCTCGTAAGACCAGAAACTGCATGAGATTCAACTCCATTTAGGACTGGGAAACAAATGCTAGCTTGCCTTACATGAAACACACTCTGCTTTTGAGAAAAGAGCACTCTTCTACTCTACTGTGTTTCCTATGGGGTCCGAACAGTGAGCTTGCTCAGAACAAAAGAACTGTGCTTCCTACACACACGGGCCATATCTAGTTCAACTCTGCTTAGTAATCTGACAAGAACAGTAGCTCCTCTTCAGTCTGATACACTGTACTTGCAGGGAACAGACGCGAGTGCTATTTGCACTGTGTATGGCAATTGGAGCACAATAGTGACTTGTCTTACCAGAAAACAACTCTTGCTCGTAGGACAAAAAACTGCATGTGACTCAACTCCATTTAGGACTAGGAAACAATCGCTAGCTCAACTTCCAAGAAACACACTCTGCTTTTGAGAAAAGAGCACTCTTCTACTCTACTGTGTTTCCTATGGGGTCCGAATATTGAGCTTGCTCAGAACAAAAGAACTGTGCTTCCTACACACGGCCATATCTAGTTCAACTCTGCTTAGGAAACTGACAAGAACAGTAGCTCCTCTTCAGTCCGATACAGTGTACTTGCTGGGAACAGACGCGAGTTCTATTTGCACTGTGTATGTCAATGGGAGCGCAATAGTGACTTTCCTTACCAGAAAACAACTCTTGCTCGTAAGACCAGAAACTGCATGAGATTCAACTCCATTTAGGACTGGGAAACAAATGCTAGCTTGCCTTACATGAAACACACTCTGCTTTTGAGAAAAGAGCACTCTTCTACTCTACTGTGTTTCCTATGGGGTCCGAACAGTGAGCTTGCTCAGAACAAAAGAACTGTGCTTCCTACACACACGGGCCATATCTAGTTCAACTCTGCTTAGTAATCTGACAAGAACAATAGCTCCTCTTCAGTCTGATACACTGTACTTGCTGGGAACAGACGCGAGTGATTTTGCACTGTGTATGGCAATTGGAGCACAATAGTGACTTGTCTTACCAGAAAACAACTCTTGCTCGTAGGACAAAAAACTGCATGAGATTCAACTCCATTTAGGACTAGGAAACAATCGCTAGCTCGACTTCCAAGAAACACACTCTGCTTTTGAGAAAAGAGCACTCTTCTACTCTACTGTGTTTCCTATGGGGTCCGAGCAGTGAGCTTGCTCAGAACAAAAGAACTGTGCTTCCTACACACACGGCCATATCTAGATCAATTCTGCTTAGGAACCTGACAAGAACAATAGCTCCTCTTCAGTCCAATACACTGTACTTGCTGGGAACAGACGCCAGTGCTATTTGTCCTGTGTACGGCAATGGCAGCGCAATAGTGACTCTTCTTACCAGAAAACAACTCTTGCTAGTAGGACCAGAAACTGCATGTGATTCAACTCCATTTAGGACTGGGAAACAAAAGCTAGCTCAACTTACTAGAAACACACTCTGCTTTAGAGAAAAGAGAACTCTTCTACTGTACTGTGTTTCCTATAGGGCCAGAACAGTGAGCTTGCTCAGAACAAAAGAACTGTGCTTCCTACACACGGGCCATATCTAGTTCAACTCTGCTTAGGAAACTGACAAGAACAGTAACTCTTCTCAGTCCGATACACTGTACTTGCTGGGAACAGACGCGAGTGCTATTTGCACTGTGTATGTCAATGGGAGCACAATAGTGACTTTCCTTACCAGAAAACAACTCTTGCTCGTAAGACCAGAAACTGCATGAGATTCAACTCCATTTAGGACTGGGAAACAAATGCTAGCTCGCCTTACATGAAACACACTCTGCTTTTGAGAAAAGAGCACTCTTCTACTCTACTGTGTTTCCTATGGGGTCCGAACAGTGAGCTTGCTCAGAACAAAAGAACTGTGCTTCCTACACACATGGGCCATATCTAGTTCAACTCTGCTTAGGAAACTGACAAGAACAATAGATCCTCTTTCTTCCAATACACTGTACATGCAGGGAACAGACACGAGAGCTATTTGCACTGTGTATGGCAATTGCAGCACAATAGTGACTTGTCTTACCAGAAAACAACTCTTACTCGTAGGACAAAAAACTGCATGTGACTCAACTCCATTTAGGACTAGGAAAGAAACGCTAGCTCGACTTCCAAGAAACACACTCTGCTTTTGAGAAAAGAGCACTCTTCTACTCTACTGTGTTTCCTATAGAGCCAGAAGAGTGAACTTGCTCAGAACATTAGAACTGTGCTTCCTACACACACGGCCATATCTAGTTCAATTCTGCTTAGGAACCTGACAAGAACAGTAGATCCTCTTCTGTACAATACAATGTACTTGCTGGGAACAGACGCCAGTGCTATTTGTCCTGTGTATGGCAATGGCAGCGCAATAGTGACTCTTCTTACCATAAAACAACTCTTGCTCGTAGGACTAGAAACTGCATGTGATTCAACTCCATTTAGGACTGGGAAACAAACGCTAGCTTGCCTTACAAGAAACACACTCTACTGTAGGGAAAAGAGCACTCTTCTCTTCTATTGTGTTTCCTATAGGGCCAGAACAGTGAGCTTGCTCAGAACAAAACAACTGTGCTTCCTGCACATGGGACATAACTAGTTCAACTCTGCTTAGGAAACTGACAAGAACAGTAGCTCCTCTTCAGTCCGATACACTGTACTTGCTGGGAACAGACGCAAGTGCTATTTGCACTGTGTATGGCAATGGGAGCGCAGTAGTGACTTTCTTTACCAGAAAACAACTCTTGCTCGTAGGACCAGAAACTGCATGTGATTCAACTCCATTTAGGACTGGGAAACAAATGCTAGCTCGCCTTACAAGAAACACACTCTGCTTTTGAGAAAAGAGCACTCTTCTACTCTACTGTGTTTCCTATGGGGTCCGAACAGTGAGCTTGCTCAGAACAAAAGAACTGTGCTTTCTACACACACGGGCCATATCTAGTTCAACTCTGCTTAGGAAACAAACAAGAACAGTAGCTCCTCTTCAGTCCGATACACTGTACTTGCGGGGAACAGACGCGAGTGCTATTTGCACTGTGTATGGCATTGGACCACAATAGTGACTCGTCTTACCAGAAAACAACTCTTGCTCGTAGGACAAAAAACTGCATGTGACTCAACTCCATTTAGGACTGGGAAACAAACGCTAGATCGACTTACAAGAAAAACACTCTGCTTTTGAGAAAAGAGCACTCTTCTACTCTACTGTGTTTCCTATGGGGTCCGAACAGTGAGCTTGCTCGGAACAAAAGAACTGTGCTTCCTACACATACGGGCCATATCTAGTTCAATTTTGCTTAGGAACCTGACAAGAACAGTAGATCCTCTTCAGTCCAATACACTATACCTGCTGGGAACAGATGCCAGTGCTATTTGTCCTGTGTATGGCAAAGGCAGCGCAATAATGACTCTTCTTACCAGAAAACAACTCTTGCTCGTAGGACCAGAAACTGCATGTGATTCCACTCCATTTAGGACTGGGAAACAAACTCTAGCTCGCTTTACAAGAAACACACTCTGCTTTTGAGAAAAGAGCACTCTTCTACTCTACTGTGTTTCCTAGGTGTTCCGAAAAGTGAGCTTGCTCAGAACAAAAAAACTGTGCTTCCTACACACACGGCCATATCTAGTTCAAGTCTGCTTAGGAACCTGACAAGAAGAGTAGATCCTTTTCAGTCCAATACAGTGTACTTGCTGGGAAGAGACGCCAATGCTATTTGTCCTGTGTATGGCAATGGCAGCGCAATAGTGACTCTTCTTACCAGAAAACAACTCTTGCTTGTAGGACCAGAAACTGCATGTGATTCAACTCCATTTAGGACTGGCAAACAAAAGCTAGCTCACCTTACAAGAAACACACTCTGCTTTAGAGAAAAGAGCACACTTCTACTCTACTGTGTTTCCTAAAGGGCCAGAAGAGTGAGCTTGCTCAGAACCAAAGAACTGTGCTTCCTACACACGGGCCATATCTAGTTCAACTCTGCTTAGGAAACTGAGAAGAACAGTAGCTCCTCTTCAGTCCAATACACTGTACTTGCAGGGAACAGACGCGAGTGCTATTTGCACTGTGTATGGCATTGGAGCACAATAGTGACTTCTCTTACCAGAAAACAACTCTTGCTCGTAGGACAAAAAACTGCATGTGACTCAACTCCATTTAACTGGGAAACAAACGCTAGCTCGACTTCCAAGGAACACACTCTGCTTTTGAGAAAAGAGCACTCTTCTACTCTACTGTGTTTCCTATGTGTTCTGAACAGTGAGCTTGCTCAGAACAAAAAAACTGTGCTTCCTACTCACACGGCCATATCTAGTTCAACTCTGCTTAGGAACCTGACAAGAACAGTAGATCCTCTTCAGTCCAATACACTGTACTTGCTGGGAACAGACGCCAGTGCTATTTGTCCTGTGTATGGCAATGGCAGCGCAATAGTGACTCTTCTTACCAGAAAACAACTCTTGCTAGTAGGACCAGAAACTGCATGTGATTCAACTCCATTTAGGACTGGGAAATAAAAGCTAGCTCAACTTACTAGAAACACACTCTGCTTTAGAGAAAAGAGCACTCTTCTACTCTACTGTGTTTCCTATAGGGCCAGAACAGTGAGCTTGCTCAGAACAAAAGAACAGTGCTTCCTACACACGGGCCATATCTAGTTCAACTCTGCTTAGGAAACTGACAAGAACAGTAGCTCCTCTTCAGTCCGATACACTGTACTTGCTGGGAACAGACGCAAGTGCTATTTGCACTGTGTATGTCAATGGGAGCGCAATAGTGACTTTCCTTACCAGAAAACAACTCTTGCTCGTAAGACCAGAAACTGCATGAGATTCACCTCCATTTAGGACTGGGAAACAAATGCTAGCTCGCCTTACATGAAACACACTCTCCTTTTGAGAAAAGAGCACTCTTCTACTCTACTGTGTTTCCTATGGGGTCCGAACAGTGAGCTTGCTCAGAACAAAAGAACTGTGCTTCCTACACACACGGGCCATATCTAGTTCAACTCTGCTTAGAAAACTGACAAGAACAATAGCTCCTCTTCCTTGCAATACACTGTACTTGCTGGGAACAGTCGCGAGTGCTATTTGCACTGTGTATGGCAATTGGAGCACAATAGTGACTTGTCTTACCAGAAAACAACTCTTGCTCGTAGGACAAAAAACTGCATGTGACTCAACTCCATTTAGGACTAGGAAACAAACGCTAGCTCGATTTCCAAGAAACACACTCTGCTTTTGAGAAAAGAGCACTCTTCTACTCTACTGTGTTTCCTATAGAGCCAGAAGAGTGAACTTGCTCAGAACATTAGAACTGTGCTTCCTACACACACGGCCATATCTAGTTCAATTCTGCTTAGGAACCTGACAAGAACAGTAGATCCTCTTCTGTACAATACACTGTACTTGCTGGGAACAGACGCCAGTGCTATTTGTCCTGTGTATGGCAATGGCAGCGCAATAGTGATTCTTTTTAACATAAAACAACCCTTGCTCGTAGGATTAGAAACTGCATGTGATTCAACTCCATTTATGACTGGGAAACAAACGCTAGCTCGAATTACAAGAAACACACTCTGCTTTAGGGAAAAGAGCACTCTTCTACTCTACAGTGTTTCCTATAGAGCCAGAACAGTGAGCTTGCTCAGATCAAAAGAACTGTGCTTCCTACACACGGACCATAACTAGTTCAACTCTGCTTAGGAAACTGACAAGAACAGTAGCTCCTCTTCAGTCCGATACACTGTACTTGCTGGGAACAGACGCGAGTGCTATTTGCACTGTGTATGGCAATGGGAGCGCAATAGTGACTTTCCTTACCAGAAAACAACTCTTGCTCGTAGGACCAGAAACTGCATGTGATTCAACTCCATTTAGGACTGGGAAACAAAAGCTAGCTCACCTTACAAGAAACACACTCTGCTTTAGATAAAAGAGCACTCTTCTAGTCTACTGTGTTTCCTACAGGGCCAGAACAGTGAGCTTGCTCAGAAAAAAAGAACTTTGCTTCCTACACACGGGGCATATCTAGTTCAACTCTGCTTAGGAAACTGACAAGAACAGTAGCTCCTCTTCAGTCCGATACACTGTACTTTCTGGGAACAGACGCGAGTGCTATTTGCACTGTGTATGTCAATGGGAGCACAATAGTGACTTTCCTTACCAGAAAACAACTCTTGCTCGTAAGACCAGAAATTGCATGAGATTCAACTCCATTTAGGACTGGGAAACAAATGCTAGCTCGCCTTACATGAAACACACTCTGCTTTTGAGAAAAGAGCACTCTTCTACTCTACTGTGTTTCCTATGGGGTCCGAACAGTGAGCTTGCTCAGAACAAAAGAACTGTGCTTCCTACACACACGGGCCATATCTAGTTCAACTCTGCTTAGGAAACAAACAAGAACAGTAGCTCCTCTTCAGTCCGATACACTGTACTTGCGGGGAACAGATGCGAGTGCTATTTGCACTGTGTATGGCATTGGACCACAATAGTGACTCGTCTTACCAGAAAACAACTCTTGCTCGTAGGACAAAAAACTGCATGTGACTCAACTCCATTTAGGACTGGGAAACAAACGCTAGCTCGACTTACAAGAAACACACTCTGCTTTTGAGAAAAGAGCACTCTTCTACTCTACTGTGTTTCCTATGGGGTCCGAACAGTGAGCTTGCTCGGAACAAAAGAACTGTGCTTCCTACACATACGGGCCTTATCTAGTTCAATTTTGATTAGGAACCTGACAAGAACAGTAGATCCTCTTCAGTCCAATACACTCTACTTGCTGGGAAGAGAAGCCAATGCTATTTGTCCTGTGTATGGCAATGGCAGCGCAATAGTGACTCTTCTTACCAGAAAACAACTCTTGCTTGTAGGACCAGAAACTGCATGTGATTCAACTCCATTTAGGACTGGCAAACAAAAGCTAGCTCACCTTACAAGAAACACACTCTGCTTTACAGAAAAGAGCACACTTCTACTCTACTGTGTTTCCTAAAGGGCCAGAACAGTGAGCTTGCTCAGAACCAAAGAACTGTGCTTCCTACACACGGGCCATATCTAGTTCAACTCTGCTTAGGAAACTGAGAAGAACAGTAGCTCCTCTTCAGTCCAATACACTGTACTTGCAGGGAACAGACGCGAGTGCTATTTGCACTGTGTATGGCATTGGAGCACAATAGTGACTTCTCTTACCAGAAAACAACTCTTGCTCGTAGGACAAAAAACTGCATGTGACTCAACTCCATTTATGACTGGGAAACAAACGCTAGCTCGACTTCCAAGGAACACACTCTGCTTTTGAGAAAAGAGCACTCTTCTACTCTACTGTGTTTCCTATGTGTTCTGAACAGTGAGCTTGCTCAGAACAAAAAAACTGTGCTTCCTACTCACACGGCCATATCTAGTTCAACTCTGCTTAGGAACCTGACAAGAACAGTAGATCCTCTTCAGTCCAATACACTGTACTTGCTGGGAACAGACGCCAGTGCTATTTGTCCTGTGTATGGCAATGGCAGCGCAATAGTGACTCTTCTTACCAGAAAACAACTCTTGCTAGTAGGACCAGAAACTGCATGTGATTCAACTCCATTTAGGACTGGGAAATAAAAGCTAGCTCAACTTACTAGAAACACACTCTGCTTTAGAGAAAAGAGCACTCTTCTACTCTACTGTGTTTCCTATAGGGCCAGAACAGTGAGCTTGCTCAGAACAAAAGAACAGTGCTTCCTACACAAAGGCCATATCTAGTTCAACTCTGCTTAGGAAACTGACAAGAACAGTAGCTCCTCTTCAGTCCGATACACTGTACTTGCTGGGAACATACGCAAGTGCTATTTGCACTGTGTATGTCAATGGGAGCACAATAGTGACTTTCCTTACCAGAAAACAACTCTTGCTCGTAAGACCAGAAACTGCATGAGATTCAACTCCATTTAGGACTGGGAAACAAATGCTAGCTCGCCTTACATGAAACACACTCTGCTTTTGAGAAAAGAGCACTCTTCTACTCTACTGTGTTTCCTATGGGGTCCGAACAGTGAGCTTGCTCAGAACAAAAGAACTGTGCTTCCTACACACATGGGCCATATCTAGTTCAACTCTGCTTAGGAAACTGACAAGAACAATAGATCCTCTTCCTTCCAATACACTGTACATGCAGGGAACAGACACGAGAGCTATTTGCACTGTGTATGGCAATTGGAGCACAATAGTGACTTGTCTTACCAGAAAACAACTCTTACTCGTAGGACAAAAAACTGCATGTGACTCAACTCCATTTAGGACTAGGAAACAAACGCTAGCTCGACTTCCAAGAAACACACTCTGCTTTTGAGAAAAGAGCACTCTTCTACTCTACTGTGTTTCCTATAGAGCCAGAAGAGTGAACTTGCTCAGAACATTAGAACTGTGCTTCCTACACACACGGCCATATCTAGTTCAATTCTGCTTAGGAACCTGACAAGAACAGTAGATCCTCTTCTGTACAATACAATGTACTTGCTGGGAACAGACGCCAGTGCTATTTGTCCTGTGTATGGCAATGGCAGCGCAATAGTGACTCTTCTTACCATAAAACAACTCTTGCTCGTAGGACTAGAAACTGCATGTGATTCAACTCCATTTAGGACTGGGAAACAAACGCTAGCTTGCCTTACAAGAAACACACTCTACTATAGGGAAAAGAGCACTCTTCTCTTCTATTGTGTTTCCTATAGGGCCAGAACAGTGAGCTTGCTAAGAACAAAAGAACTGTGCTTCCTGCACATGGGACATAACTAGTTCAACTCTGCTTAGTAAACTGACAAGAACAGTAGCTCCTCTTCAGTCCGATACACTGTACTTGCTGGGAACAGACGCAAGTGCTATTTGCACTGTGTATGGCAATGGGAGCGCAGTAGTGACTTTCTTTACCAGAAAACAACTCTTGCTCGTAGGACCAGAAACTGCATGTGATTCAACTCCATTTAGGACTGGGAAACAAATGCTAGCTCGCCTTACAAGAAACACACTCTGCTTTTGAGAAAAGAGCACTCTTCTACTCTACTGTGTTTCCTATGGGGTCCGAACAATGAGCTTGCTCAGAACAAAAGAACTGTGCTTTCTACACACACGGGCCATATCTAGTTCAACTCTGCTTAGGAAACAAACAAGAACAGTAGCTCCTCTTCAGTCCGATACACTGTACTTGCGGGGAACAGACGCGAGTGCTATTTGCACTGTGTATGGCATTGGACCACAATAGTGACTCGTCTTACCAGAAAACAACTCTTGCTCGTAGGATCAGAAACTGCATGTGATTCAACACCATTTAGGACTGGGAAACAAAAGCTAGCTCACCTTACAAGAAACACGCTTTGCTTTAGAGAAAAGAGCACTCTTCTACTCTACTGTGTTTCCTATAGGGCCAGAATACTGAGCTTGCTCAGAACAAAAGAACTGTGCTTCCTACACATGGGCCATATCTAGTTCAACTCTGCTTAGGAAACTGACAAGAACAGTAGCTCCACTTCAGTCTGATACACTGTACTTGCTGGGAACAGACGCGAGTGCTATTTGCACTGTGTATGGCAATTGGAGCGCAATAGTGACTTTCCTTACCAGAAAACAACTCTTGCTCGTAAGACCAGAAACTTCATGTGATTCAACTCCATTTAGGACTGGGAAACAAATGCTAGCTCGCCTTACATGAAACACACTCTGCTTTTGAGAAAAGAGCACTCTTCTACTCTACTATGTTTCCTATAGGGCCAGAATAGTGAGCTTGCTCAGAACAAAAGAACTGTGCTTCCTACACATGGGCCATATCTAGTTCAACTCTGCTTAGGAAACTGACAAGAACAGTAGCTCCTCTTCCGTCCAATACACTGTACTTGCGGGGAACAGACGCGAGTGCTATTTGCACTGTGTATGGCAATTGGAGCACAATAGTGACTTGTCTTACCAGGAAACAACTCTTGCTCGTAGGACCAAAAACTGCATGTGACTCAACTCCATTTATGACTGGGAAACAAACGCCAACTCGACTTCCAAGAAACACACTCTGCTTTTGAGAAAAGAGCACTCTTCTACTCTACTGTGTTTCCAATGGGGTCCAAACAGTGAGCTTGCTCAGAACAAAAGAACTGTGCTTCCTACACGCACGGACCATATCTAGTTCAATTGTGCTTAGTAAACTGACAAGAACAGTAGCTCCTATTCAGTCCAATACACTGTACTTGCTGGGAAAAGACGCGAGTGCTATTTGCCTTGTAAAGGGCAATGGGAGCGCAATAGTGACTTTCCTTACCAGAAAAAAACTCTTGTTCATAGGACCAGAAACTGCATGTGATTCAACTCCATTTAGGACAAGGAAACAAACGCTAGCTCGCCTTACAAAAACACACTCTGCTTTTGAGAAAAGAGCACTCTTCTACTCTACTGTGTTTCCTATGTGTTCCGAAAAGTGAGCTTGCTCAGAACAAAAAAACTGTGCTTCCTACACACACGGCCATATCTAGTTCAAGTCTGCTTAGGAACCTGACAAGAACAGTAGATCCTCTTCAGTTCAATACACTGTACTTGCTGGGAACAGACGCCAGTGCTATTTGTCCTGTGTATGGCAATGGCAGCGCAATAGTTACTCTTCTTACCAGAAAACAAATCTTGCTCGTAGGACCAGAAACTGCATGTGATTCAACTCCATTTAGGACTGGGAAACAAACTCTAGCTCGCTTTACAAGAAACACACTCTGCTTTTGAGAAAAGAGCACTCTTCTACTCTTCTGTGTTTCCTATAGGGCCAGAACAGTGAGTTTGCTCAGAAAAAAAGAACTGTACTTCCTACACACACGGGCCATATCTAGTTCAACTCTGCTTAGGAAACTGAGAAGAACAGTAGCTCCTTTTCAGTCCAATACACTGTACTTGCTGGGAACAGACGGGAGGACTATTTGCCCTCTGTATGGCAATGGGAGCGCAATAGTGACTTTCCTTACCAGAAAACAACTCCTGCTCGTAGCACCAGAAACTGCATGTGATTCCACTCCATTTAGGACTGGGAAACAAACGCTAGCTCGCCTTACAAGAAACACATTCTGCTTTAGAGAAAAGAGCACTCTTCTACTCTACTGTGTTTCCTATGGGGTCCAAACGGTGAGCTTGCTCAGAACAAAAGAACTGTGCTTCCTACACACGCGGGCCATATCTAGTTCAACTCTGCTTAGGAAACTGACAAGAACAGTAGCTCCTCTTCAGTCCGATACACTGTTCTTGCTGGGAACAGACGTGAGAGCTATTTGCACTCTGTATGGCAAGGGGAGCACAATAGTGACTTTCCTTACCAGAAAACAACTCTTGCTCTTAGGACCAGAAACTGCATGTGATTCAACTCCATTTAGGACTGGGAAACAAACGCTAGCTCGCCTTACAAGAAACACACTCTGCTTTAGAGAAAAGAGCACTCTTCTACACTACTGTGTTTCCTATGGTGTCCGAACAGTGAGCTTGCTCAGAACAAAAGAACTGTGCTTCCTACACACACGGCCATATCTAGTTCAATTCTGCTTAGGAACCTGACAAGAACAGTAGGTCCTCTTCAGTCCAATACACTGTACTTGCTGGGAACAGACGCCTGTGCTATTTGTCCTATGTATGGCAATGGCAGCGCAATAGTGACTCTTCTTACCAGAAAACAACTCTTGCTCGTAGGACTAGAAACTGCATGTGATTCAACTCCATTTAGGACTGGGAAACAAACGCTAGCTCGCCTTACAAGAAACACACTCTGCTTTTGAGAAAGGCCACTCTTCCACTCTACTGTGTTTCCTATAGGGCCAGAAGAGTGAGCTTGCTCAGAACAAAAGAACTGTGCTTCCTACACACGGGCCATAACTAGTTCAACTCTGCTTAGGAAACTGACAAGAACAGTAGCTCCTCTTCAGTCCGATACACTGTACTTCCTGGGAACAGACGTGAGAGCTATTTGCACTATGTATGGCAATGGGAGCACAATAGTGACTTTCCTTACCAGAAAACAACTCTTGCTCGTAGGACCAGAAACTGCATGTGATTCAACTCCATTTAGGACTGGGAAACAAACGCTAGCTCGCCTTACAAGAAACACACTCTGCTTTAGAGAAAAGAGCACTCTTCTACACTACTGTGTTTCCTATGGTGTCCGAACAGTGAGCTTGCTCAGAACAAAAGAACTGTGCTTCCTACACACGGCCATATCTAGTTCAATTCTGCTTAGGAACTTGACAAGGACAGTAGATTCTCTTCAGTCCAGTACACTGTAATTGCTGGGAACAGACACCAGTGCTGTTTGTCCTGTGTATGGCAATGGCAGCGCAATAGTGACTCTTCATACCAGAAAACAACTCTTGCTCGTAGGATCAGAAACTGCATGTGATTCAACACCATTTAGGACTGGGAAACAAAAGCTAGCTCACCGTACAAGAAACACGCTTTGCTTTAGAGAAAAGAGCACTCTTCTACTCTACTGTGTTTCCTATAGGGCCAGAATACTGAGCTTGCTCAGAACAAAAGAACTGTGCTTCCTACACATGGGCCATATCTAGTTCAACTCTGCTTAGGAAACTGACAAGAACAGTAGCTCCTCTTCAGTCTGATACACTGTACTTGCTGGGAACAGACGCGAGTGCTATTTGCACTGTGTATGGCAATGGGAGCGCAATAGTGACTTTCCTTACCAGAAAACAACTCTTGCTCGTTAAGACCAGAAACTTCATGTGATTCAACTCCATTTAGGACTGGGAAACAAATGCTAACTCGCCTTACATGAAACACACTCTGCTTTTGAGAAAAGAGCACTCTTCTACTCTACTGCGTTTCCTATAGGGCCAGAATAGTGAGCTTGCTCAGAACAAAAGAACTGTGCTTCCTACACATGGGCCATATCTAGTTCAACTCTGCTTAGGAAACTGACAAGAACAGTAGCTCCTCTTCCGTCCAATACACTGTACTTGCTGGGAACAGACGCGAGTGCTATTTGCACTGTGTATGGCAATTGGAGCACAATAGTGACTTGTCTTACCAGGAAACAACTCTTGCTCGTAGGACCAAAAACTGCATGTGACTCAACTCCATTTATGACTGGGAAACAAACGCTAGCTCGACTTCCAAGAAACACACTCTGCTTTTGAGAAGAGAGCACTCTTCTACTCTACTGTGTTTCCTATGGGGTCCAAACAGTGAGCTTGCTCAGAACAAAAGAAATGTGCTTCCTACACGCACGGACCATATCTAGTTCAATTGTGCTTAGTAAACTGACAAGAACAGTAGCTCCTATTCAGTCCAATACACTGTACTTGCTGGGAAAAGACGCGAGTGCTATTTGCCTTGTAAAGGCAATGGGAGCGCAATAGTGACTTTCCTTACCAGAAAACAACTCTTGTTCATAGGACCAGAAACTGCATGTGATTCAACTCCATTTAGGACAAGGAAACAAACGCTAGCTCGCCTTACAAAAACACACTCTGCTTTTGAGAAAAGAGCACTCTTCTACTCTACTGTGTTTCCTATGTGTTCCGAAAAGTGAGCTTGCTCAGAACAAAAAAACTGTGCTTCCTACACACACGGCCATATCTAGTTCAAGTCTGCTTAGGAACCTGACAAGAACAGTAGATCCTCTTCAGTTCAATACACTGTACTTGCTGGGAACAGACGCCAGTGCTATTTGTCCTGTGTATGGCAATGGCAGCGCAATAGTTACTCTTCTTACCAGAAAACAAATCTTGCTCTTAGGACCAGAAACTGCATGTGATTCAACTCCATTTAGGACTGGGAAACAAACTCTAGCTCGCTTTACAAGAAACACACACTGCTTTTGAGAAAAGAGCACTCTTCTACTCTTCTGTGTTTCCTATAGGGCCAGAACAGTGAGTTTGCTCAGAAAAAAAGAACTGTACTTCCTACACACACGGGCCATATCTAGTTCAACTCTGCTTAGGAAACTGACAAGAACAGTAGCTCCTCTTCAGTCCGATACACTGTTCTTGCTGGGAACAGACGTGAGAGCTATTTGCACTATATATGGCAAGGGGAGCACAATAGTGACTTTCCTTACCAGAAAACAACTCTTGCTCTTAGGACCAGAAACTGCATGTGATTCAACTCCATTTAGGACTGGGAAACAAACGCTAGCTCGCCTTACAAGAAACACACTCTGCTTTAGAGAAAAGAGCACTCTTCTACACTACTGTGTTTCCTATGGTGTCCGAACAGTGAGCTTGCTCAGAACAAAAGAACTGTGCTTCCTACACACACGGCCATATCTAGTTCAATTCTGCTTAGGAACCTGACAAGAACAGTAGATCCTCTTCAGTCCAATACACTGTACTTGCTGGGAACAGACGCCAGTGCTATTTGTCCTATGTATGGCAATGGCAGCGCAATAGTGACTCTTCTTACCAGAAAACAACTCTTGCTCGTAGGACTAGAAACTGCATGTGATTCAACTCCATTTAGGACTGGGAAACAAACGCTAGCTCGCCTTACAAGAAACACACTCTGCTTTTGAGAAAAGAGCACTCTTCCACTCTACCGTGTTTCCTATAGGGCCAGAAGAGTGAGCTTGCTCAGAACAAAAGAACTGTGCTTCCTACACACGGGCCATAACTAGTTCAACTCTGCTTAGGAAACTGACAAGAACAGTAGCTCCTCTTCAGTCCGATACACTGTACTTGCTGGGAACAGACGTGAGAGCTATTTGCACTATGTATGGCAAGGGGAGCACAATAGTGACTTTCCTTACCAGAAAACAACTCTTGCTCTTAGGACCAGAAACTGCATGTGATTCAACTCCATTTAGGACTGGGAAACAAACGCTAGCTCGCCTTACAAGAAACACACTCTGCTTTAGAGAAAAGAGCACTCTTCTACACTACTGTGTTTCCTATGGTGTCCGAACAGTGAGCTTGCTCAGAACAAAAGAACTGTGCTTCCTACACACGGCCATATCTAGTTCAATTCTGCTTAGGAACCTGACAAAGACAGTAGATTCTCTTCAGTCCAGTACACTGTAATTGCTGGGAACAGACACCAGTGCTGTTTGTCCTGTGTATGGCAATGGCAGCGCAATAGTGACTCTTCATACCAGAAAACAACTCTTGCTCGTAGGATCAGAAACTGCATGTGATTCAACACCATTTAGGACTGGGAAACAAAAGCTAGCTCACCGTACAAGAAACACGCTTTGCTTTAGAGAAAAGAGCACTCTTGTACTCTACTGGGTTTCCTATAGGGCCAGAATACTGAGCTTGCTCAGAACAAAAGAACTGTGCTTCCTACACATGGGCCATATCTAGTTCAACTCTGCTTAGGAAACTGACAAGAACAGTAGCTCCTCTTCAGTCTGATACACTGTACTTGCTGGGAACAGACGCGAGTGCTATTTGCACTGTGTATGGCAATGGGAGCGCAATAGTGACTTTCCTTACCAGAGAACAACTCTTGCTCGTTAAGACCAGAAACTTCATGTGATTCAATTCCATTTAGGACTGGGAAACAAATGCTAGCTCGCCTTACATGAAACACACTCTGCTTTTGAGAAAAGAGCACTCTTCTACTCTACTGTGTTTCCTATAGGGCCAGAATAGTGAGCTTGCTCAGAACAAAAGAACTGTGCTTCCTACACATGGGCCATATCTAGTTCAACTCTGCTTAGGAAACTGACAAGAACAGTAGCTCCTCTTCCGTCCAATACACTGTACTTGCTGGGAACAGACGCGAGTGCTATTTGCACTGTGTATGGCAATTGGAGCACAATAGTGACTTGTCTTACCAGGAAACAACTCTTGCTCGTAGGACCAAAAACTGCATGTGACTCAACTCCATTTATGACTGGGAAACAAACGCTAGCTCGACTTCCAAGAAACACACTCTGCTTTTGAGAAAAGAGCACTCTTCTACTCTACTGTGTTTCCTATGGGGTCCAAACAGTGAGCTTGCTCAGAACAAAAGAACTGTGCTTCCTACACGCACGGACCATATCTAGTTCAATTGTGCTTAGTAAACTGACAAGAACAGTAGTTCCTCTTCAGTCCAATACACTGTACTTGCTGGGAAAAGACGCGAGTGCTATTTGCCTTGTAAAGGGCAATGGGAGCGCAATAGTGACTTTCCTTACCAGAAAACAACTCTTGTTCATAGGACCAGAAACTGCATGTGATTCAACTCCATTTAGGACTAGGAAACAAACGCTAGCTCGCCTTACAAAAACACACTCTGCTTTTGAGAAAAGAGCACTCTTCTACTCTACTGTGTTTCCTATGTGTTCCGAAAAGTGAGCTTGCTCAGAACAAAAAAACTGTGCTTTCTACACACACGGCCATATCTAGTTCAAGTCTGCTTAGGAACCTGACAAGAACAGTAGATCCTCTTCAGTTCAATACACTGTACTTGCTGGGAACAGACGCCAGTGCTATTTGTCCTGTGTATGGCAATGGCAGCGCAATAGTTACTCTTCTTACCAGAAAACAAATCTTGCTCGTAGGACCAGAAACTGCATGTGATTCAACTCCATTTAGGACTGGGAAACAAACTCTAGCTCGCCTTACAAAAAACACACTCTGCTTTTGAGAAAAGAGCACTCTTCTACTCTTCTGTGTTACCTATAGGGCCAGAACAGTGAGCTTGCTCAGAAAAAATGAACTGTACTTCCTACGCACACGGGCCATATCTAGTTCAACTCTGCTTAGGAAACTGAGAAGAACAGTAGCTCCTTTTCAGTCCAATACACTGTACTTGCTGGGAACAGACGGGAGGACTATTTGCCTTGTGTATGGCAATGGGAGCGCAATAGTGACTTTCCTTACCAGAAAACAACTACTGCTCGTAGGACCAGAAACTGCATGTGATTCCACTCCATTTAGGACTGGGAAACAAACGCTAGCTCGCCTTACAAGAAACACATTCTGCTTTAGAGAAAAGAGCACTCTTCTACTCTACTGTGTTTCCTATGGGGTCCAAACAGTGAGCTTGCTCAGAACAAAAGAACTGTGCTTCCTACACACGCGGGCCATATCTAGTTCAACTCTGCTTAGGAAACTGACAAGAACAGTAGCTCCTCTTCAGTCCGATACACTGTTCTTGCTGGGAACAGACGTGAGAGCTATTTGCACTATGTATGGCAAGGGGAGCACAATAGTGACTTTCCTTACCAGAAAACAACTCTTGCTCTTAGGACCAGAAACTGCATGTGATTCAACTCCATTTAGGACTGGGAAACAAACGCTAGCTCGCCTTACAAGAAACACACTATGATTTAGAGAAAAGAGCACTCTTCTACACTACTGTGTTTCCTATGGTGTCCGAACAGTGAGCTTGCTCAGAACAAAAGAAATGTGCTTCCTACACACACGGCCATATCTAGTTCAATTCTGCTTAGGAACCTGACAAGGACAGTAGTTCCTTTTCAGTCCAATACACTGTACTTGCTGGGAACAGACGCCAGTGCTATTTGTCCTATGTATGGCAATGGCAGCGCAATAGTGACTCTTCTTACCAGAAAACAACTCTTGCTCGTAGGACTAGAAACTGCATGTGATTCAAGTCCATTTAGTACTGGGAAACTAACGCTAGCTCACCTTAAAAGAAACACACTCTGCTTTTGAGAAAAGAGCACTCTTCCACTCTACTGTGTTTCCTATAGGGCCAGAAGAGTGAGCTTGCTCAGAACAAAAGAACTGTGCTTCCTACACACGGGCCATAACTAGTTCAACTCTGCTTAGGAAACTGACAAGAACAGTAGCTCCTCTTCAGTCCAATACACTGTACTTGCTGGGAACAGATGCCAGTGCAATTTGCACTGTTTGGCAATGGGAGCGCAATAGTGACTTTCCTTACCAGAAAACAACTCTTGCTCGTAGGACCAGAAACTGCATGTGATTCAACTCCATTTAGGACTGGGAAACAAACGCTAGCTCGCCTTACAAGAAACACACTCTGCTTTAGAGAAAAGAGCACTCTTCTACTCTACTGTGTTTCCTTGGCTTCCAAACAGTGAGCTTGCTCAGAACAAAAGTACTGTGCTTTCTACACACAAGGACCATATGTAGTTCAACTCTGCTTAGGAAACTGACAAGAACAGTAGCTCCTATTCAGTCCAATACACTGTACTTGCTGGGAAAAGACGCGAGTGCTGTTTGCACTGTGTATGGCAATGGGAGCGCAATAGTGACTTTCCTTACCAGAAAACAACTCTTGTTCGTAGGACCAGAAACTGCATGTGATTCAACTCCATTTAGGACTAGGAAAAAAATGCAAGCTCGCCTTACAAGAACCACACTCTGCTTTTGAGAAAAGAGCACTCTTCTACTCTACTGTGTTTCCTATAGGGCCAGAACAGTGAGCTTGCTCAGAACATAAGAACTGTGCTTTCTACATACACGGTCCTTATCTAGTTCAACTCTGCTTAGGAAACTGACAGGAACAGTAGCTCCTCTTCAGTCCGATACACTTTACTTGCTGGGAACAGACACGAGTGCTATTTGCACTGTGTATGGCAATGGGAGCGCAATAGTTACTTTCCTTACCAGAAAACAACTCTTGCTCATAGGACCAGAAATTGCATGTGATTCAACTCCATTTAGGACTGGGAAACACACGCTAGCTCCCCTTACAAGAAACACACTCTGCTTTTGAGAAAAGAGCACTCTTCTACTCTACTGTGTTTCCTAGGGGTCCGAAAAGTGATGTTGCTCAGAACAAAAGCACTGTGCTTCCTACACACACGGCCATATCTAGTTCAATTCTGCTTAGGAACCTGACGAGAACAGTAGATCCTCTTCAGTCCAATACACTGTACTTGCTGGGAACAGACGCCAGTGCTATTTGTCCTGTGTATGGCAATGGCAGCGCAATAGTGACTATCCTTACCATAAAACAACTCTTGCTCGTAGGACCAAAAACTGTCTGTGACTCAACTCCATTTAGGACTGGGAAACAAACGCGAGCTCGCCTTACAAGAAACACACTCTGCTTTTGAGAAAAGAGCACTCTTCTACTCTACTGTGTTTCCTATAGGGCCAGATAAGTGAGCTTGCTCAGAACAAAAGAACTGTGCTTCCTACACACACGGGCCATATCTAGTTCAACTCTGCTTAGGAAACTGACAAGAACAGTAGCTCCTCTTCAGTCCAATACACTGTACTTGCTGAGAACAGATGCGAGTGCTATTTGCACCGTGAATGGCAATTGGAGCACAATAGTAACTCGTCTTACCAGAAAACAACTCTTGCTCGTAGGACAAAAAACTGCATGTGACTCAACTCCATTTAGGACTGGGAAACAAACTCTAGCTCGCCTTACAAGAAACACACTCTGCTTTTGAGAAAAGAGCAGTATTCTACTCTAATGTGTTTCCTATAGGGCCAGAACATTGAGCTTGCTCAGAAAAAAAGAACTGTGCTTCCTACACACACGGGCAATATCTAGTTTAACTCTGCTTATGAAACTGAGAAGAACAGTAGCTCCTCTACAGTCCAATACACTGTACTTGCTGGGAACAGATGCCAGTGATATTTGCACTGTGTATGGCAATGGGAGCGCAATAGTAACTTTCCTTACCAGAAAACAACTCTTGCTTGTAGGACCAGAAACTGCATGTGATACAACTTCATTTAGGAGTGGGAAACAAACGCTAGCTCGCCTTACAAGAAACACACTCTGCTTTAGAGAAAAGAGCACTCTTCTACTCTACTGTGTTTCCTATGAGGTCCAAACAGAGAGCTTGCTCAGAACAAAAGAACTGTGCTTCCTACACACACGGAACATATGTAGTTCAACTCTGCTTAGGAAACTGACAAGAACAGTATCTCCTCTTCAGTCCAATACACTGTGCTTTCTGGGAACAGACGCGAGTGCTATTTGCACTGTATATGGCAATGAGAGCGCAATAGTGACTTTCCTTACCAGAAAACAACTCTTGCTCGTAGGACCAGAAACTGCATGTGATTCAACGCCATTTAGGACTGGGAAACAAATGCTAGCTTGCCTTACAAGAAACGCACTCTGATTTTGAGAAAAGAGCACTCTTCTACTCTACTGTGTTTCCTATGGGGTCCAAACAGTGAGCTTGCTCAGAACAAAAGAACTGTGCTTTTTACACACATGGTCCATATCTAGCTCAACTCTGCTTATGAAACTGACAAGAACAGCAGCTCCTCTTCAGTCCAATACACTGTAATTGCTGGGAACAGACGCGAGTGCTATTTGCCCTGTGTATGGCAATGACAGCGCAATAGTGACGTTCCTTACCAGAAAACAACTCTTGCTCGTAGGAACACAAACTGCATGTGATTCAATGCCATTTAGGACTGGGAAGCAAATGCTAGCTCTCCTTACAAGAAACAATCTCTGCTTTTTAGAAAAGAGCACTCTTCTACTCTACTGTGTTTCCTATGGGGTCCAAACAGTGAGCTTGCTCAGAACAAAGAACTGTGCTTCCTACACACATGGACCATATCTAGTTCAACTCTGCTTAGGAAACTGATAAGAACAGTAGCTCTTCTTCAGTCCGATACACTGTACTTGCTGGAAACAGACGAGAGTGCTATTTGCACTGTGTATGGCAAAGGGAGCGCAATAGTGACTTTCCTTACCAGAAAACAACTCTTGTTCGTAGGACCACACACTCCATGTGATTCAATGCCATTTAGGACTGGGAAACAAATGCTAGCTCGCCTTACAAGAAACACACTCTGCTTCTGAGAAAAGAGCACTCTTCTACTCTACTGTGTTTCCTATGGGGTCCAAACAGTGAGCTTGCTCAGAACGAAAGAACTGTGCTTTCTACACACATCGACCATATCTAGTTCAACTCTGCTTAGGAAACTGACAAGAACAGTAGCTCCTCTTCAGTCCAATACACTGTACTTGCGGGGAAGAGACACGAGTGCTATTTGCACTGTGTATGGCAATTGGAGCACAATAGTGACTCGTCTTACCAGAAAACAACTCTTGCTCGTAGGACAAAAAACTGCATGTGACTCAACTCCATTTAGGTCTGGGAAACAAACGCTAGCTCACCTTACAAGAAACACACTCTGCTTTTGAGAAAAGAGCACACTTCTACTCTACTGTGTTTCCTATGGGGTCCGAACAGTGAGCTTTCTCAGAACAAAAGAACTGTGCTTCCTACACACACAGCCATATCTAGTTCAATTCTGCTTAGGAACCTGACAAGAACATTAGCTCCTCTTCAGGCCAATACACTGTACTGCTGGGAACAGAAGCCAGGGCTCTTTGTCCTGTGTATGGCAATGGCAGCGCAATAGTGACTATTCTTATCATAAAACAACTCTTGCTCGAAGCACCAGAAACTGCATGTGATTCAACTCCATTTAGGACTGGGAAACAAACGCTAGCTCACCTTACAAGAAACACAATCTGCTTTAGAGAAAAGAGCACTCTTCTACTCTACTGTGTTTCCTATAGGGCCAGAACAGTGAGCATGCTCAGAACAAAAGAACTGTGCTTCCTACACACATGGACCATATCTAGTTCAACTCTGCTTAGGAAACTGACAAGAGCAGCAGCTCCTCTTCAGTTCAATACACTGTACTTGCTGGGAACAGACACGAGTGCTATTGGCACTGTGTATGGCATTTGGAGCGCAATAGTGACTATTCTTATCATAAAACAACTCTTGCTCATAGCACCAGAAACTGCATGTGATTCAACTCCATTTAGGACTGGGAAACAAACGCTAGCTCACCTTACAAGAAACACACTCTGCTTTAGAGAAAAGAGCACTCTTCTACTCTACTGTGTTTCCTATGCGGTCCAAACAGTGAGCTTGCTCAGAACAAAAGAATTGTGCTTCCTACACACAAGGACCATATGTAGTTCAACTCTGCTTAGGAAACTGACAAGAACAGTAGCTCCTATTCAGTCCAATACACTGTACTTGCTGGGAAAAGACGCGAGAGCTATTTGCCCTGTGTATGGCAATGGGAGCGCAATAGTGACTTTCCTTACCAGAAAACAACTCTTGTTCGTAGGACCAGAAACTGCATGTGATTCAACTCCGTTTAGGACTGGTAAACAAATGCTAGCTCGCCTTACATGAAACACTCTCTGCTTTTGAGAAAAGAGCACTCTTCTTCTCTACTGTGTTTCCTATTGGGTCCAAACAGTGAGCTTGCTCAGAACAAAGAACTATGCTTCCTACACACATGGACCATATCTAGTTCAACTCTGCTCAGGAAACTGACAAGAACAGTAGCTCCTCTTCAGTCCGATACACTGTACTTGCTGGGAACATACGCGAGTGCTATTTGCACTGTGTATGGCAAAGGGAGCGCAATAGTGACTTTCCTTACCAGAAAACAACTCTTGCTCGTAGGACCACACACTGCATGTGATTCAACGCCATTTAGGACTGGGAAACAAATGCTAGCTCGCCTTACAAGAAACACGCTCTGCTTCTGAGAAAAGAGCACTCTTCTACTCTACTGTGTTTCCTATGGGGTCCAAACAGTGAGCTTGCTCAGAACAAAAGAACTGTGCTACCTACACACATCGACCATATCTAGTTCAACTCTGCTTAGGAAACTGACAAGAACAGTAGCTCCTCTTCAGTCCAATACACTGTACTTGCGGGCAAGATATGCGAGTGCTATTTGCACTGTGTATGGCAATTTGAGCACAATAGTGACTCGTCTTACTAGAAAACAACTCTTGCTCGTAGGACAAAAAACTGCATGTGACTCAACTCCATTTGGTCTGGGAAACAAACGCTAGCTCGCCTTACAAGAAACACACACTGCTTTAGAGAAAAGAGCACTATTCTAATCTACTGTGTTTCCTATGGGGTCCGAACAGTGAGCTTTCTCAGAACAAAAGAACTGTGCTTCCTACACACACAGCCATATCTAGTTTAATTCTGCTTAGGAACCTGACAAGAACAGTAGCTCCTCTTCAGTCCAATACACTGTACTGCTGGGAACAGACTCCAGTGCTATTTGTCCTGTGTATGACATTTCAGCGCAATAGTGACTATTCTTATCATAAAACAACTCTTGCTCGTAGGACCAGAAACTGCATGTGATTCAACTCCATTTAGGACTGGGAAACAAACGCTAGCTCGCCTTACAAGAAACACAATCTGCTTTAGAGAAAAGAGCACTCTTCTACTCTACTGTGTTTCCTATAGGGCCAGAACAGTGAGCTTGCTCAGAACAAAAGAACTGTGCTTCCTACACACGGGCCATATCTAGTTCAACTCTGCTTAGGAAACTGACAAGAACAGTAGCTCCTCTTCAGTCCGATACACTGTACTTGCTGGAAACAGACGCGAGTGCTATTTACACTGTGTATGGCAATGGGAGCGCAATAGTGACTTTCCTTACCAGAAAACAACTCTTGCTCATAGGACCAGAAACTGCATGTGATTCAACTCCGTTTAGCACTGGGAAACAAATGCTAACTCGTCTTACATGAAACACTCTCTGGTTTTGAGAAAAGAGCACTCTTCTACTCTACTGTGTTTCCTATGGGGTCCAAACAGTTAGCTTGCTCAGAACAAAGAACTGTGCTTCTTACACACATGGACCATATATAGTTCAACTCTGCTTAGGAAACTGACAAGAACCGTAGCTCCTCTTCAGTCCGATACACTGTACTTGCCTGGAACAGACGCGAGTGCTATTTGCACTGTGTATGGCAAAGGGAGCACAATAGTGACTTTCCTTACCAGAAAACAACTCTTGCTCGTAGGACCAGAAACTGCATGTGATTCAACTCCATTTAGGACTGGGAAACAAACGCTAGCTCGCCTTACAAGAAACACACTCTGCTTTAGAGAAAAGAGCACTCTTCTACTCTACTGTGTTTCCTATGGGGTCCAAACAGTGAGCTTGCTCAGAACAAAAGAACTGTGCTTCCTACACTCAAGGACCATATGTAGTTCAACTCTGCTTAGGAAACTGACAAGAACTGTAGCTCGTATTCAGTCCAATACACTGTACTTGCTGGGAAAAGACGCGAGTGCTATTTGCCCTGTGTATGGCAATAGGAGCGCAATAGTGACTTTCCTTACCAGAAAACAACTCTTGTTCGTACGACCAGAAACTGCATGTGATTCAACTCCATTTAGGACTAGGAAGCAAACGCTAGCTCGCCTTAGAAGAAAGACACTCTGCTTTTGAGAAAAGAGCACTCTTCTACTCTACTGTGTTTTCTATAGGGCTAGAACAGTGAGCTTGCTCAGAACATAAGAACTGTGCTTTCTACACACACGGTCCTTATCTAGTTCAACTCTGCTTAGGAAACTTACAAGAACAGTAGCTCCTCTTCAGTCCGATACACTGTACTTGCTGGGAACAGACGCGAGTACTATTTGCACTGTGTATGGCATTTGGAGCACAATAGTGACTCTTCTTACCAGAAAACAACTCTTGCTCGTAGGACCAAAAACTGTCTGTGACTCAACTCCATTTAGGACTGGGAAACAAACGTGAGCGCGCCTTACAAGAAACACACTCTGCTTTAGAGTAAAGAGCACTCTTCTACTCTAGTGTGTTTCCTATAGGGCCAGAACAGTGAGCTTGCTCAGAACAAAAGAACTGTGCTTCCTACACACATGGACCATATCTAGTTCAACTCTGCTTAGGAAACTGACAAGAACAGTAGCTCCTCTTCAGTCCCATACACTGTTCTTGCTGAGAACAGACGCGAGTGCTATTTGAACTGTGAATCGCAATTGGAGCACAGTAGTGACTCGTCTTACCAGAAAACAACTCTTGCTTATAGGACAAAAAACTGCATGTGACTCAACTCCATTTACGACTATGAAACAAACTCTAGCTCGCCTTAGAAGAAACACACTCTGCTTTTGAGAAAAGAGCACTCTTCTACTCTACTGTGTTTCCTATAGGGCCAGAACAGTGAGCTTGCTCAGAACAAATGAACTGTGCTTCCTAGACTCACGGGCCATATCTAGTTCAACTCTGCTTAGGAAACTGACAAGAACAGTAGCTCCTCTTCAGTCCAATACACTGTACTTGCTGGGAACAGATGCCAGTGCAATTTGCACTGTTTGGCAATGGGAGCGCAATAGTGACTTTCCTTACCAGAAAACAACTCTTGCTCGTAGGACCAGAAACTGCATGTGATTCAACTCCATTTAGGACTGGGAAACAAACGCTAGCTCGCCTTACAAGAAACACACTCTGCTTTAGAGAAAAGAGCACTCTTCTACTCTACTGTGTTTCCTTGGCTTCCAAACAGTGAGCTTGCTCAGAACAAAAGTACTGTGCTTTCTACACACAAGGACCATATGTAGTTCAACTCTGCTTAGGAAACTGACAAGAACAGTAGCTCCTATTCAGTCCAATACACTGTACTTGCTGGGAAAAGACGCGAGTGCTGTTTGCACTGTGTATGGCAATGGGAGCGCAATAGTGACTTTCCTTACCAGAAAACAACTCTTGTTCGTAGGACCAGAAACTGCATGTGATTCAACTCCATTTAGGACTAGGAAAAAAATGCAAGCTCGCCTTACAAGAACCACACTCTGCTTTTGAGAAAAGAGCACTCTTCTACTCTACTGTGTTTCCTATAGGGCCAGAACAGTGAGCTTGCTCAGAACATAAGAACTGTGCTTTCTACATACACGGTCCTTATCTAGTTCAACTCTGCTTAGGAAACTGACAGGAACAGTAGCTCCTCTTCAGTCCGATACACTTTACTTGCTGGGAACAGACACGAGTGCTATTTGCACTGTGTATGGCAATGGGAGCGCAATAGTTACTTTCCTTACCAGAAAACAACTCTTGCTCATAGGACCAGAAATTGCATGTGATTCAACTCCATTTAGGACTGGGAAACACACGCTAGCTCCCCTTACAAGAAACACACTCTGCTTTTGAGAAAAGAGCACTCTTCTACTCTACTGTGTTTCCTAGGGGTCCGAAAAGTGATGTTGCTCAGAACAAAAGCACTGTGCTTCCTACACACACGGCCATATCTAGTTCAATTCTGCTTAGGAACCTGACGAGAACAGTAGATCCTCTTCAGTCCAATACACTGTACTTGCTGGGAACAGACGCCAGTGCTATTTGTCCTGTGTATGGCAATGGCAGCGCAATAGTGACTATCCTTACCATAAAACAACTCTTGCTCGTAGGACCAAAAACTGTCTGTGACTCAACTCCATTTAGGACTGGGAAACAAACGCGAGCTCGCCTTACAAGAAACACACTCTGCTTTTGAGAAAAGAGCACTCTTCTACTCTACTGTGTTTCCTATAGGGCCAGATAAGTGAGCTTGCTCAGAACAAAAGAACTGTGCTTCCTACACACACGGGCCATATCTAGTTCAACTCTGCTTAGGAAACTGACAAGAACAGTAGCTCCTCTTCAGTCCAATACACTGTACTTGCTGAGAACAGATGCGAGTGCTATTTGCACTGTGAATGGCAATTGGAGCACAATAGTAACTCGTCTTACCAGAAAACAACTCTTGCTCGTAGGACAAAAAACTGCATGTGACTCAACTCCATTTAGGACTGGGAAACAAACTCTAGCTCGCCTTACAAGAAACACACTCTGCTTTTGAGAAAAGAGCAGTATTCTACTCTAATGTGTTTCCTATAGGGCCAGAACATTGAGCTTGCTCAGAAAAAAAGAACTGTGCTTCCTACACACACGGGCAATATCTAGTTTAACTCTGCTTATGAAACTGAGAAGAACAGTAGCTCCTCTACAGTCCAATACACTGTACTTGCTGGGAACAGATGCCAGTGATATTTGCACTATGTATGGCAATGGGAGCGCAATAGTAACTTTCCTTACCAGAAAACAACTCTTGCTTGTAGGACCAGAAACTGCATGTGATACAACTTCATTTAGGAGTGGGAAACAAACGCTAGCTCGCCTTACAAGAAACACACTCTGCTTTAGAGAAAAGAGCACTCTTCTACTCTACTGTGTTTCCTATGAGGTCCAAACAGAGAGCTTGCTCAGAACAAAAGAACTGTGCTTCCTACACACACGGAACATATGTAGTTCAACTCTGCTTAGGAAACTGACAAGAACAGTATCTCCTCTTCAGTCCAATACACTGTGCTTTCTGGGAACAGACGCGAGTGCTATTTGCACTGTATATGGCAATGAGAGCGCAATAGTGACTTTCCTTACCAGAAAACAACTCTTGCTCGTAGGACCAGAAACTGCATGTGATTCAACGCCATTTAGGACTGGGAAACAAATGCTAGCTTGCCTTACAAGAAACGCACTCTGATTTTGAGAAAAGAGCACTCTTCTACTCTACTGTGTTTCCTATGGGGTCCAAACAGTGAGCTTGCTCAGAACAAAAGAACTGTGCTTTTTACACACATGGTCCATATCTAGCTCAACTCTGCTTATGAAACTGACAAGAACAGCAGCTCCTCTTCAGTCCAATACACTGTAATTGCTGGGAACAGACGCGAGTGCTATTTGCCCTGTGTATGGCAATGACAGCGCAATAGTGACGTTCCTTACCAGAAAACAACTCTTGCTCGTAGGAACACAAACTGCATGTGATTCAATGCCATTTAGGACTGGGAAGCAAATGCTAGCTCTCCTTACAAGAAACAATCTCTGCTTTTTAGAAAAGAGCACTCTTCTACTCTACTGTGTTTCCTATGGGGTCCAAACAGTGAGCTTGCTCAGAACAAAGAACTGTGCTTCCTACACACATGGACCATATCTAGTTCAACTCCGCTTAGGAAACTGATAAGAACAGCAGCTCTTCTTCAGTCCGATACACTGTACTTGCTGGAAACAGACGAGAGTGCTATTTGCACTGTGTATGGCAAAGGGAGCGCAATAGTGACTTTCCTTACCAGAAAACAACTCTTGTTCGTAGGACCACACACTCCATGTGATTCAATGCCATTTAGGACTGGGAAACAAATGCTAGCTCGCCTTACAAGAAACACACTCTGCTTCTGAGAAAAGAGCACTCTTCTACTCTACTGTGTTTCCTATGGGGTCCAAACAGTGAGCTTGCTCAGAACGAAAGAACTGTGCTTTCTACACACATCGACCATATCTAGTTCAACTCTGCTTAGGAAACTGACAAGAACAGTAGCTCCTCTTCAGTCCAATACACTGTACTTGCGGGGAAGAGACACGAGTGCTATTTGCACTGTGTATGGCAATTGGAGCACAATAGTGACTCGTCTTACCAGAAAACAACTCTTGCTAGTAGGACAAAAAACTGCATGTGACTCAACTCCATTTAGGTCTGGGAAACAAACGCTAGCTCACCTTACAAGAAACACACTCTGCTTTTGAGAAAAGAGCACACTTCTACTCTACTGTGTTTCCTATGGGGTCCGAACAGTGAGCTTTCTCAGAACAAAAGAACTGTGCTTCCTACACACACAGCCATATCTAGTTCAATTCTGCTTAGGAACCTGACAAGAACATTAGCTCCTCTTCAGGCCAATACACTGTACTGCTGGGAACAGAAGCCAGGGCTCTTTGTCCTGTGTATGGCAATGGCAGCGCAATAGTGACTATTCTTATCATAAAACAACTCTTGCTCGAAGCACCAGAAACTGCATGTGATTCAACTCCATTTAGGACTGGGAAACAAACGCTAGCTCACCTTACAAGAAACACAATCTGCTTTAGAGAAAAGAGCACTCTTCTACTCTACTGTGTTTCCTATAGGGCCAGAACAGTGAGCATGCTCAGAACAAAAGAACTGTGCTTCCTACACACATGGACCATATCTAGTTCAACTCTGCTTAGGAAACTGACAAGAGCAGCAGCTCCTCTTCAGTTCAATACACTGTACTTGCTGGGAACAGACACGAGTGCTATTGGCACTGTGTATGGCATTTGGAGCGCAATAGTGACTATTCTTATCATAAAACAACTCTTGCTCATAGCACCAGAAACTGCATGTGATTCAACTCCATTTAGGACTGGGAAACAAACGCTAGCTCACCTTACAAGAAACACACTCTGCTTTAGAGAAAAGAGCACTCTTCTACTCTACTGTGTTTCCTATGCGGTCCAAACAGTGAGCTTGCTCAGAACAAAAGAATTGTGCTTCCTACACACAAGGACCATATGTAGTTCAACTCTGCTTAGGAAACTGACAAGAACAGTAGCTCCTATTCAGTCCAATACACTGTACTTGCTGGGAAAAGACGCGAGAGCTATTTGCCCTGTGTATGGCAATGGGAGCGCAATAGTGACTTTCCTTACCAGAAAACAACTCTTGTTCATAGAACCAGAAACTGCATGTGATTCAACTCCATTTAGGACTAGGAAACAAACACTAGCTCGCCTTACAAGAAACTCACTCTGCTTTTGAGAAAAGAGCACTCTTCTACTCTACTGTGTTTCCTATAGGGCCAGAACAGTGAGCATGCTCAGAACATAAGAACTGTGCTTTCTACACACACGGTCCTTATCTAGTTCAACTCTGCTTAGGAAACTGACAAGAACAGTTGCTCCTCTTCAGTCCAATACACTGTACTTGCTGGGAACAGACGCCAGTGCTATTTGCACTGTGTATGGCTATGGGGGCGCAATAGTGACTTTCCTTACCAGAAAACAACTCTTGCTCGTAGGACCAGAAACTGCATGTGATTCAACTCCGTTTAGGACTGGGAAACAAATGCTAGCTCCCTTTACATGAAACACTCTCTGCTTTTGAGAAAAGACCACTCTTCTTCTCTACTGTGTTTCCTATGGGGTCCAAACAGTGAGCTTGCTCAGAAAAAAGAACTGTGCTTCCTACACACATGGACCATATCTAGTTCAACTCTGCTTAGGAAACTGACAAGAACAGTAGCTCCTCTTCAGTCCGATACACTGTACTTGCTGCGAACATACGCGAGTGCTATTTGCACTGTGTATGGCAAAGGGAGCGCAATAGTGACTTTCCTTACCAGAAAACAACTCTTCCTCGTAGGAACACACACTGCATGTGATTCAACGCCATTTAGGACTGGGAAACAAATGCTAGCTCGCCTTACAAGAAACACGCTCTGCTTCTGAGAAAAGAGCATTCTTTTACTCTACTGTGTTTCCTATGGGGTCTGAACAGTGAGCTTGCTCAGAACAAAGAACTGTGCTTCCTACACACATGGACCATATCTAGTTCAACTCTGCTTAGGAAACTGACAAGAACAGTAGCTCCTCGTCAGTCCGATACACTGTACTTGCTGGGAACAGACGCGAGGGCTATTTGCACTGTGTATGGCAAAGGGAGCACAATAGTGACTTTCCTTACCAGAAAACAACTCTTGCTCGTAGGACCAGAAACTGCATGTGATTCAACTCCATTTAGGACTGGAAAACAAATGATAGCTTGCCTTACAAAAAACACACTCTGCTTTTGAGAAAAGAGCACTCTTCTACTCTACTGTGTTTCCTATGGGGTCCGAACAGTGAGCTTGCTCAGAACAAAAGAACTGTGTTTCCTACACACACGGCCATATCTAGTTCAATTCTGCTTAGGAACCTGACAAGAACAGTAGCTCCTCTTCAGTCCAATACACTGTACTTGCTGCGAACAGACGCCAGTGCTATTTGTCCTGTGTGTGGCAATGGCAGCACAATAGTGACTATTTTTACCATAAAACAACTCTTGCTCGTAGGACAGAAACTGCATGTGATTCCACTCCATTTAGGACTGGGAAACAAAGGCTAGCTCGCCTTACAAGAAACGCACTCTGCTTTAGGGAAAAGAGCACTCTTCTACTCTACTGTGTTTCCTATAGGGCCAAAACAGTGAGCTTGCTCAGAACATAATGACTGTGCTTCCTAAACACACGGACCATATCTAGTTCAACTCTGCTTAGGAAACTGACAAGAACAGTAGCTCCTCTTCAGTTCGATACACTGTACTTGCTGGGAACAGACACCAGTGCTATTTGTCCTGTGTATGGCAATGGCAGCGCAATAGTGACTATTCTTACCATAAAAAAACTCTTGCTCGTAGGACCAGAAACTGCATGTGATTCAACTCCATTTAGGACTGGGAAACAAACGCTAGCTCGCCTTACAAGAAACACACTGCTTTAGATAAAAGAGCACTCTTCTACTCTACTGTGTTTCCTATGGGGTCCGAACAGTGAGCTTGCTCAGAACAAAAGAACTGTGCTTCCTACACACATGGATCATATCTAGTTCAACTCTGCTTATGAAACTGAGAAGAACAGTAGCTCCTATTCAGTCCAATAGACTGTACTTGCTGGGAACAGACCTGAGTGCTATTTGCACTGTGTTTGGCATTTGGAGCACAATAGTGACTCTTCTTACCAGAAAACAACTCTTGCTCTTAGGACCAAAAACTGCATGTGACTCAACTCCATTTAGGACTGGGAAACAACCGCGAGCTCGCCTTACAAGAAACACACTCTGCTTTTGAGAAAAGAGCACTCTTCTACTCTACTGTGTTTCCTATAGGGCCAGAACAGTGAGCTTGCTCAGAACAAAAGAACTGTGCTTCCTACACACACGGCCATATCTAGTTCAATTCTGCTTAGGAACCTGACCAGAGCAGTAGATCCTCTTCAGTCCAATACACTGTACTTGCTGGGAACAGACGCCAGTGCTATTTGCACTGTGTATGGCAATGGGAGCGCAATAGTGACTTTCCTTACCAGAAAACAACTCTTGTTCGTAGGACTAGAAACTGCATGTGATTCAACTCCATTTAGGACTAGGAAACAAACCCTAGCTCGCCTTACAAGAAACACACTCTGCTTTTCAGAAATGAGCACTCTTCTACTCTACTGTGTTTCCTATGGGGTCCGAACAGTGAGCTTGCTCAGAACAAAAGAACTGTGTTACCTACACAAACGGCCATATCTAGTTCAATTCTGCTTAGGAACCTGACAAGAAGAGTAGATCCTCTTCAGTCTAATACACTGTACTTGCTGGGAACAGACGCCAGTGCTATATGTCCTGTTTATGGCAATGGCAGCGCAATAGAGACTTTTTTTTTTACCAGAAAACAACTCTTGCTCGTAGGAACACAAACTGCATGTGATTCAACGCCATTTAGGACTGGGAAACAAATGCTAGATCGCCTTACAAGAAACACTCTCTGCTTTTTAGAAAAGAGCACTCTTTTACTCTACTGTGTTTCTTATGGGGTCCAAACAGTGAGCTTGCTCAGAACAAAAGAACTGTGCTTCCTACACACATGGACCATATCTAGTTCAACTCTGCTTAGGAAACTGACAAGAACAGTAGCTCCTATTCAGTCCAATACACTGTACATGCCTGGAACAGACGCGAGTGCTATTTGCACTGCGTATGGCATTTGGAGCACAATAGTGACTATTCTTACCAGAAAACAACTCTTGCTCGTAGGACCAAAAACTGCATGTGACTCAACTCCATTTAGGACTGGGAAACAAACGCGAGCTCGCCTTACAAGAAACACACTCTGCTTTTGAGAAAAGAGCACTCTTCTACTCTACTGTGTTTCCTATAGGGCCAGAACAGTGAGCTTGCTCAGAACAAAAGAACTGTGCTTCCTAAACACACGGGCCATATCTAGTTCAACTCTGCTTAGGAAACTGACAAGAACAGTAGCTCCTCTTCAGTTCGATACTATGTACTTGCTGGGAACAGACACCAGTGCTATTTGTCCTGTGTATGGCAATGGCAGCGCAATAGTGACTATTCTTACCATGAAAAAACTCTTGCTCGTAGGACCAGAAACTGCATGTGATTCAACTCCATTTAGGACTGGGAAACAAACGCTAGCTCGCCTTACAAGAAACACACTGCTTTAGAGAAAAGAGCACTCTTCTACTCTACTGTGTTTCCTATGGGGTCCGAACAGTGAGCTTGCTCAGAACAAAAGAACTGTGCTTCCTACACACATGGATCATATCTAGTTCAACTCTGCTTATGAAACTGAGAAGAACAGTAGCTCCTATTCAGTCCAATAGACTGTACTTGCTGGGAACAGACGCGATTGCTATTTGCAATGTGTATGGCATTTGGAGCGCAATAGTGACTCCTCTTACCAGAAAACAACTCTTGCTCGTAGGACCAAAAACTGTCTGTGACTCAACTCCATTTAGGACTGGGAAACAAACGCGAGCTGGCCTTACAAGAAACACACTATGCTTTAGAGAAAAGAGCACTCATCTACTCTACTGTGTTTCCTGTAGGGCCAGAATAGTGAGCTTGCTCAAAACATAATAACTGTGCTTCCTCCACACACTGGCCATATCTAGTTCAACTCTGCTTAGGAAACTGACAAGAACAGTAGCTCCTCTTCAGTTCGATACACTGTACTTGCTGAGAACAGATGCGAGTGCTATTTGCACTGTGTATGGCAATTGGAGCACAATAGTGACTCGTCTTACCAGAAAACAACTCTTGCTCGTAGGACAAAAAACTGCATGTGACTCAACTCCATTTAAGACTGGGAAACAAACTCTAGCTCGTCTTACAAGAAACACACTCTGCTTTTGAGAAAAGAGCACTCTTCTACTCTACTGTGTTTCCTATAGGGCCAGAACAGTGAGCTTGATCATAACAAATGAACTGTGCTTCCTAGACACACGGGCCTTATCTAGTTCAACTCTGCTTAGGAAACTGACAAGAACAGTAGCTCCTATTCAGTCCAATACACTGTACTTGCTGGGAACAGACGCATGTGCAATTTGCATTGTGTATGGCATTGGGAGCACAATAGTGACTTTCCTAACAGAAAACAACTCTTGCTCGTAGGACCAGAAACTGCATGTGATTCATCTCCATTTAGGACTGGGAAACAAACGCTAGCTCGCCTTACAAGAAACAAACTGCTTTAGAAAAGAGCACTTTTCTACTCTACTGTGTTTCCTATGGGGTCCATACAGTGAGCTTGATCAGAACAAAAGAACTGTGCTTCCTACACACATGGACCATATGTAGTTCAACTCTGCTTAGGAAACTGACAAGAACAGTAGCTCCTCTTCAGTCCAATACACTGTACTTGCTGGGAACAGACACGAGTGCTATTTACACTGTGTATGGCAATGAGAGCGCAATAGTGACTTTCCTTACCAGAAAACAACTCTTGCTCGTAGGACCACAAACTGCATGTGATTCAACGCCATTTAGGACTGGGAAACAAATGCTAGATCGCCTTACAAGAAACAAACTGTGCTTTTGAGAAAAGAGCACTCTTCTACTCTACTGTGTTTCCTATGGAGTCTAAACAGTGAGCTTGCTCAGAACAAAAGAACTGTGCTTCCTACACTCATGGACCATATCTAGTTCAACTCTGCTTATGAAACTTACAAGAACAGTAGCTCCTATTCAGTCCAATACACTGTACTTGCTGGGAACAGAGCCGAGTGCTATTTGCACTATGTATGGCATTTGGAGCACAATAGTGACTCTTCTTACCAGAAAACAACTCTTGCTCGTAGGACCAAAAACTGCATGTGACTCAACTCCATTTATAACTGGGAAACAACCGCGAGCTCGCCTTACAAGAATCATACTCTGCTTTAGAGTAAAAAGCACTCTTCTACTCTACTGTGTTTCCTATAGGTTCAGAACAGTGAGCTTGCTCAGAAAATAATAACAGTGCTTCCTAAACACACGTGCCATATCTAATTCAACTCTTCTTAGGAAAATGACAAGAACAGTAGCTCCTCTTCATTCTGATACACTTACTTGCTGGGAACAGACGCGAGTGCTATTTGCACTGTGTATGGCAAAGGGAGCGGAATAGTGACTTTCCTTACCAGAAAACAACTCTTGCTCGTAGGACCAGAAACTGCATGTGATTCAACTCCATTTAGGACTGGGAAACAATGGCTAGCTCGCCTTACAAGAAACACAATCTGCTTTTGAGAAAAGAGCACTCTTCTACACTACTGTGTTTCCTATAGGACCAAAACAGTGAGATTGCTCAGAACAAAAGAACTGTGCTTCCTACACACATGGCCATATTTAGTTCAATTCTGCTTATAAATCTGACAAGAACAGTAGATCCTCTTCAGTCCAATACACTGTACTTGCTGGGAACAGACGCCAGTGCTATTTGTTCTGAGTATGGCAATGGCAGCGCAATAGTGACTTTTCATACCATAAAAAAACTCTTGCTCCTAGGACCAGAAACTGCATGTGATTCAAGTCCATTTAGGACTGGGAAACAAACGCTAGCTCTCCTTACAAGATACACACTCTGCTTTAGAAAAAGAGCACTCTTCTACTCTACTGTGTTTCCTACAGGGCCAGAATAGTGAGCTTGCTCAGAACAAAAGAACTGTGCTTCCCACACACGGGCCATATCTAGTTCAACTCTGCTTAGGAAACTGAGAAGAACAGTAGATCCTCTTCAGTCCAATACACTGTACTTGCTGGGAACAGACGCCATTGCTATTTGCACTGTGTATGGCAATTGGAGCACAATAGTGACTCGTCTTACCAGAAAACAACTCTTGCTCATAGGACAAAAAACTGCATGTGACTCAACTCCATTTAGGACTGTAAAACAAACTCTAGCTCACTTTACAAGAAACACACTCTGCTTTTGAGAAAAGAGCACTAATCTACTCTACTGTGTTTCCTATAGGGCCAGAACAGTGAGCTTGCTCAGAAAAAAAGAACTGTGCTTCCTACCCACACCGGCCATATCTAGTTCAACTCTTCTTAGGAAACTGACAAGAACAGTAGCTCCGCTTCAGTCCAATACACTGTACTTGCTGGGAACAGACGTGAGGGCTATTTGCACTGTGTATGGCAATGGGAGCGCAATAGTGACTTTCCTTACCAGAAAACAACTCTTGCTCCTAGGACCAGAAACTGCATGTGATTCAACTCCATTTAGGACTGGGAAAGAAATGCTAGCTCGACTTTCAACAAACACACTGCTTTAGAGAAAAGAGCACTCTTCTACTCTACTGTGTTTCCTATGGGGTCCAAACAGTGAGCTTGCTCAGAACATAATAACTCTGCTTCCTAAACACACGGGCCATATCTAGTTCAACTCTGCTTAGGAAACTGACAAGAACAGTAGCTCCTCTTCAGTCCGATACACTGTACTTTCTGGGAACAGACGCAAGTGCTATTTGCACTGTTTAATGCAAAGCGAGAGCAATAGTGACTTTCCTTACCAGAAAACAACTCTTGCTCGTAGGACCAGAAACTGCATGTGATTCATGCATTCCATTTAGGACTGGGAAACAAATGCTAGCTCGCCTTACAAGAAACACACTCTGGTTTTGAGAAAAGAGCACTGTTCTCTACTGTGTTTCCTATAGGGCCAAAACAGTAAGCTTGCTCAGAACAAAAGAACTGTGCTTCCTACACACACTTCCATATTTAGTTCAATTCTGCTTAGGAACCTGACAAGGACAGTAGATCCTCTTCAGTCCAATACACTGTACTTGCTGGGAACAGACGCCAGTGCTATTTGTCCTGTGTATGGCAATGGCAGCACAATAGTGACTATTCTTACCATAAAAAAACTCTTGCTCCTAGGACCAGAAACTGCATGTGATTCAACTCCATTTAGGACTGGGAAACAAACGCTAGCTCTCCTTACAAGAAACACACTCTGCTTTAGAGAAAAGAGCACTCTTCTACTCTACTGTGTTTCCTATAGGGCCAGAACAGTGAGCTTGCTCAGAACATAAGAACTGTGCTTCCTACACACACGGGCCATATCTAGTTCAACTCTGCTTAGGAAACTGACAAGAACAGTAGGTCCTCTTCAGTCCAATACACTGTACTTGCTGGGAACAGACGCATGTGTATTTGCACTGTGTATGGCAATGGGAGCGCAATAGTGACTTTCCTTACCAGAAAACAACTCTTATTCGTAGGACCAGAAACTGCATGTGATTCAACTCCATTTAGGACTAGGAAACAAACGCTAGCTCGCCTTACAAAAACACACTCTGCTTTTGAGAAAAGAGCACTCTTCTACTCTACAGTGTTTCCTGTAGGGCCAGAACAATGAGCTTGCTCAGAACATAAGAACTGTGCTCTTACACACGGGCCATATCTAGTTCCACTCTGCTTAGGAAACTGACAAGAACAGTAGATCCTCTTCAGTCCGATACACTGTACTTGCTGGGAACAGACGCGAGAGCTATTTGCACTATGTATGGCAAGGGGAGCGCAATAGTGACTTTCCTTACCAGAAATCAACTCTTGCTCTTAGGACCAGAAACTGCATGTGATTCAACTCCATTTAGGACTGGAAAACAAACGCTAGCTCGACTTTCATGAAACACACTCTGCTTTTGAGAAAAGAGCACTCTTCTACTCTACTGTGTTTCCTATGGGGTCTGAACAGTGAGCTTGCTCAGAACAAAAGAACTGTGTTTCCTACACACACGGCCATATCTAGTTCAATTCTGCTTAGGAACCTGACAAGAACAGTAGATCCTCTTCAGTCCAATACACTGTACTTGCTGGGAAAAGACGCGAATGCTATTTGCCCTGTGTATGGCAATGGGAGCGCAGTAGTGACTTTCCTTAACATAAAACAACTCTTGTTCGTAGGACCAGAAACTGCATGTGATTCAACTCCATTTAGGACTGGGAAACAAACGCTAGCTCGCCTTACAAGAAACACACTCTGCTTTTGAGAAAAGAGCACTCTTCTACTCTACTGTGTTTCCTATGGGGTCCGAAAAGTGAGCTTGCTCAGAACAAAAGAACTGTGCTTCCTACACACACGGCCATATCTAGTTCAATTCTGCTTAGGAACCTGACCAGAGCAGTAGATCCTCTTCAGTCCAATACACTGTACTTGCTGGGAATAGACGCCAGTGCTATTTGTCCTGTATATGGCAATGGCAGCGCCATAGTGACTATTCTTCTCATAAAACAACTCTTGCTCGTAGGACCACAAACTGCATGTGATTCCACTCCATTTAGGACTGGGAAACAAACGCTAGCTCGCCTTACAAGAAACACACTCTGCTTTTGAGAAAAGAGCACTCTTCTACTCTACTGTGTTTCCTATGGGGTCCAAACAGTGATCTTGGTCAGAACAAAAGAACTGTGCTTCCTACACACATGGAACATATCTAGTTCAACTCTGCTTAGGAAACTGACAAGAACAGTAGCTCCTTTTCAGTCGAATACACTGTACTTGCGGGGAACAGACGCGAGTGCTATTTGCACTGTGTATGGCAATTGGAGCACAACAGTGACTCGTCTTACCAGAAAACAACTCTTGCTCGTAGGACCAAAAACTGTCTGTGACTCAACTCCATTTACGACTGGGAAACAAACGCGAGCTGGCCTTACAAGAAACACACTCTGCTTTAGAGAAAAAAGCACTCATCTACTCTACTGTGTTTCCTGTAGGGCCAGAACAGTGAGCTTGTTCAGAACAAAAGAACTATGCTTCCTACACACACGGACCATATCTAGTTCAACTCTGCTTAGTAAACTGACAAGAACAGCAGCTCCTCTTCAGTCCAATACGCTGTACTTGCTGGGAAAAGACGGGAAGGCTATTTGCATTGTTTATGGCAATGGGAGTGCAATATAGACTTCCCTTACCAGAAAACAACTCTTGCTCTTAGGACCAGAAACTGCATGTGATTCCACTCCATTTAGGAATGGGAAAAAAACGCTAGCTCGCCTTAAAAGAAACACACTCTGCTTTTGAGAAAAAAGCACTCTTCTACTCTACTGTGTTTCCTATGGGGTCCGAAGAGTGAGCTTGCTCAGAACAAAAAAACTGTGCTTCCTACACACACGGCCATATCTAGTTCAAGTCTGCTTAGGAACCTGACAAGAACAGTAGATCCTCTTTAGTCCAATACATTGTACTTGCTGGGAACAGACACCAGTGCTATTTGTCCTGTGTATGGCAATGGCAGCGCAATAGTGACTATTCTTACCATAAAACAACTCTTGCTCGTAGGACCAGAAACTGCATGTGATTCCACTCCATTTAGGACTGGGACACAAACGCTAGCTCGCCTTACAAGAAACACACTCTGCTTTAGAGAAAAGAGCACTCTTCTACTCTACTGTGTTTCCTATGGGGTCCAAAGAGTGAGCTTGCTCAGAACAAAAGAACTGTGCTTCCTACACACATGGGCCATATCTAGTTCAACTTTGCTTAGGAAACAAACAAGAACAGTAGCTCCTCTTCAGTCGAATACACTGTACTTGCGGGGAACAGACGCGAGTGCTATTTGCACTGTGTATGGCAATTGGAGCACAATAGTGACTTGTCTTACCAGAAAACAACTCTTGCTCGTAGGACAAAAAACTGCATGTGACTCAATTCCATTTAGGACTGGGAAACAAACGCTAGCTCGACTTCCAAGAAAAACACTCTGCTTTTGAGAAAAGAGCACTCTTCTATTCTACTGTGTTTCCTATGGGGTCCAAACAGTGAGCTTGTTCAGAACAAAAGAACTATGCTTCCTACACACACGGACCATATCTAGTTCAACTCTGCTTAGTAAACTGACAAGAACAGCAGCTCCTCTTCAGTCCAATACGCTGTACTTGCTGGGAAAAGACGGGAAGGCTATTTGCATTGTTTATGGCAATGGGAGTGCAATATAGACTTCCCTTACCAGAAAACAACTCTTGCTCTTAGGACCAGAAACTGCATGTGATTCCACTCCATTTAGGAATGGGAAAAAACGCTAGCTCGCCTTAAAAGAAACACACTCTGCTTTTGAGAAAAAAGCACTCTTCTACTCTACTGTGTTTCCTTTGGGGTCCGAAGAGTGAGCTTGCTCAGAACAAAAAAACTGTGCTTCCTACACACACGGCCATATCTAGTTCAAGTCTGCTTAGGAACCTGACAAGAACAGTAGATCCTCTTCAGCCCAATACACTGTACTTGCTGGGAACAGACACCAGTGCTATTTGTCCTGTGTATGGCAATGGCAGCGCAATAGTGACTATTCTTACCATAAAACAACTCTTGCTCGTAGGATCAGAAACTGCATGTGATTCCACTCCATTTAGGACTGGGACACAAAAGCTAGCTCGCCTTACAAGAAACACACTCTGCTTTAGAGAAAAGAGCACTCTTCTACTCTACTGTGTTTCCTATGGGGTCCAAACAGTGAGCATGCTCAGAACAAAAGAACTGTGGTTCCTACACACGAGGACCATGTGTAGTTCAACTCTGCTTAGGAAACTGACAAGAACAGTAGCTCCTATTCAGTCCAATACACTGTACTTGCTGGGAAAAGACGCGAGTGCTATTTGCCCTGTGTATGGCAATGGGAGCGCAATAGTGACTTTCCTTACCAGAAAACAACTCTTGTTCGTAGGACCAGAAACTGCATGTGACTCAACTCCATTTAGGACTGGGAAACAAACGCTAGCTCGACTTCCAAGAAAAACACTCTGCTTTTGAGAAAAGAGCACTCTTCTACTCTACTGTGTTTCCTATGGGGTCCAAACAGTGAGCTTGTTCAGAACAAAAGAACTATGCTTCCTACACACGGACCATATCTAGTTCAACTCTGCTTAGTAAACTTACAAGAACAGCAGCTCCTCTTCAGTCCAATACGCTGTACTTGCTGGGAAAAGACGGGAAGGCTATTTGCACTGTTTATGGCAATGGGAGTGCAATATAGACTTCCCTTACCAGAAAACAACTCTTGCTCTTAGGACCAGAAACTGCATGTGATTCTACTCCATTTAGGAATGGGAAAAAAACGCTAGCTCGCCTTAAAAGAAACACACTCTGCTTTTGAGAAAAAAGCACTCTTCTACTCTACTGTGTTTTCTATGGGGTCCGAACAGTGAGCTTGCTCAGAACAAAAAAACTGTGCTTCCTACACACACGGCCATATCTAGTTCAAGTCTTCTTAGGAACCTGACAAGAACAGTAGATCCTCTTCAGCCCAATACACTGTACTTGCTGCGAACAGACGCCAGTGCTATTTTCCTGGGTATGGCAATGGCACCGCAATAGTGACTCTACTTACCAGAAAACAACTCTTGCTCGTAGTACCAGAAACTGCATGGGATTCAACTCCATTTAGGACTGGGACACAAACGCTAGCTCGCCTTACAAGAAACACACTCTGCTTTAGAGAAAAGAGCACTCTTCTACTCTACTGTGTTTCCTATGGGGTCCAAACAGTGAGCTTGCTCAGAACAAAAGAACTGTGCTTCCTACACACAAGGACCATATGTAGTTCAACTCTGCTTAGGAAACTGACAAGAACAGTAGCTCCTCTTCAGTCCGATACACTGTACTTGCTGGGAAAAGACGCGAGTGCTATTTGCCCTGTGTATGGCAATGGGAGCGCAATGGTGACTTTCCATACCAGAAAACAACTCTTGTTCGTAGGACCACAAACTGCATGTGATTCAACTCCATTTAGGTCTAGGAAGCAAACGCTAGCTCGCCTTACAAGAAACACACTCTGCTTTAGAGAAAAGAGCACTCTTCTACTCTACTGTGTTTCCTATGAGGTCCAAACAGAGAGCTTGCTTAGAACAAAAGAACTGTGCTTCCTACACACACGGACCATATGTAGCTCAACTCTGCTTAGAAAACTGACAAGAACAGTAGCTCCTCTTCAGTCGAATACACTGTACTTGCTGGGAACAGACGGGAGTGCTATTTGCACTGTGTATGGCAATGAGAGCGCAATAGTGACTTTCCTTAATAGAAAACAACTCTTGCTCGTAGGACAAAAAACTGCATGTGACTCAACTCCATTTAGGACTGGGCAACAAACTCTAGCTCGCCTTACAAGAAACACAATCCGCTTTTGAGAAAAGAGCAGTATTCTACTCTAATGTGTTTCCTATGGGGTCCAAACAGTGAGCTTGCTCAGAACAAAAGAACTGTGCTTCCTACACACACGGACCATATGTAGTTCAACTCTGCTTAGGAAACTGACAAGAACAGTATCTCCTCTTCAGTCCAATACACTGTGCTTTCTGGGAACAGACGCGAGTGCTATTTGCACTGTGTATGGCAATGAGAGCACAATAGTGACTTTCCTTACCAGAAAACAACTCTTGCTCGTAGGACCAGAAACTGCATGTGATTCAACTCCATTTAGGACTGGGAAACAAATGCTAGCTTGCCTTACAAGAAACGCACTCTGCTTTTGAGAAAAGAGCAGTCTTCTACTCTACTGTGTTTCCTATGGGGTCCAAACAGTGAGCTTGCTCAGAACAAAAGAACTGTGCTTTTTACACACATGGTCCATATCTAGCTCAACTCTGCTTATGAAACTGACAAGAACAGCAGCTCCTCTTCAGTCCAATACACTGTAATTGCTGGGAACAGACGCGAGTGCTATTTGCCCTGTGTATGGCAATGATAGCGCAATAGTGACTTTCCTTACCAGAAAACAACTCTTGCTCGTAGGAACACAAACTGTATGTGATTCAACGCCATTTAGGACTGGGAAACAAATGCTAGCTCTCCTTACAAGAAACACTCTCTGCTTTTTAGAAAAGAGCACTCTTCTACTCTACTGTGTTTCCTATGGGGTCCAAACAGTGAGCTTGCTCAGAACAAAGAACTGTGCTTCCTACACACATGGACCATATCTAGTTCAACTCTGCTTAGGAAACTGATAAGAACAGTAGCTCCTCTTCAGTCCGATACACTGTACTTGCTGGAAACAGACGCGAGTGCTATTTGCACTGTGTATGGCAAAGGGAGCGCAACAGTGACTTTCCTTACCAGAAAACAACTCTTGTTCGTAGGACCACACACTCCATGTGATTCAACGCCATTTAGGACTGGGAAACAAATGCTAGCTCGCCTTACAAGAAACACACTCTGCTTCTGAGGAAAGAGCACTCTTCTACTCTACTGTGTTTCCTATGGGGTCCAAACAGTGAGCTTGCTCAGAACAAAAGAACTGTGCTTCCTACACACATCGACCATATCTAGTTCAACTCTGCTTAGGAAACTGAAAAGAACAGTAGCTCCTCTTCAGTCCAATACACTGTACTTGCGGGGAAGAGACGCGAGTGCTGTTTGCACTGTGTATGGCAATTGCAGCACAATAGTGACTCGTATTACCAGAAAACAACTCTTGCTCGTAGGACAAAAAACTGCATGTGACTCAACTCCATTAAGTCTGGGAAAGAAACGATAGCTCACCTTACAAGAAACACACTCTGCTTTTGAGAAAAGAGCACTCTTCTACTCTACTGTGTTTCCTATGGGGTCCGAACAGTGAGCTTTCTCAGAACAAAAGAACTGTGCTTCCTACACACACAGCCATATCTAGTTCAATTCTGCTTAGGAACCTGACAAGAACAGTAGCTCCTCTTCAGTCCAATACACTGTACTGCTGGGAACAGAAGCCAGTGCTCTTTCTCCTGTGTATGGCAATGGCAGCGCAATAGTGACTATTCTTATCATAAAACAACTCTTGCTCGTAGCACCAGAACCTGCATGTGATTCAAATCCATTTAGGACTGGGAAACAAACGCTAGCTCACCTTACAAGAAACACAATCTGCTTTAGAGAAAAGAGCACTCTTCTACTCTACTGTGATTCCTATAGGGCCAGAACAGTGAGCTTGCTCAGAAAACAAGAACTGTGCTTCCTACACACGGGCCATATCTAGTTCAACTCTGCTTAGGAAACTGACAAGAACAGTAGCTCCTCTTCAGTCCGATACACTGTACTTGCTGGGAACAGACGCGAGTGCTATTTGAACTGTGTATGGCAATGGGAGCACAATAGTGGCTTTCCTTACCAGAAAACAACTCTTGTTCGTAGGACCAGAAACTGCATGTGATTCAACTCCGTTTAGGACTGGGAAACAAATGCTAGCTCGCCTTACTAGAAACACACTCTGCTTTAGAGAAAAGAGCACTCTTCTACTCTACTGTGTTTCCTATGGGGTCCAAACAGTGAGCTTGCTCAGAACATAATAACTCTGCTTCCTAAACACACGGGCCATATCTAGTTCAACTCTGCTTAGGAAACTGACAAGAACAGTAGCTCCTCTTCAGTCCGATACACTGTACTTTCTGGGAACAGACGCAAGTGCTATTTGCACTGTTTAATGCAAAGCGAGAGCAATAGTGACTTTCCTTACCAGAAAACAACTCTTGCTCGTAGGACCAGAAACTGCATGTGATTCATGCATTCCTTTTAGGACTGGGAAACAAATGCTAGCTCGCCTTACAAGAAACACACTCTGGTTTTGAGAAAAGAGCACTGTTCTCTACTGTGTTTCCTATAGGGCCAAAACAGTAAGCTTGCTCAGAACAAAAGAACTGTGCTTCCTACACACACTTCCATATTTAGTTCAATTCTGCTTAGGAACCTGACAAGGACAGTAGATCCTCTTCAGTCCAATACACTGTACTTGCTGGGAACAGACGCCAGTGCTATTTGTCCTGTGTATGGCAATGGCAGCACAATAGTGACTATTCTTACCATAAAAAAACTCTTGCTCCTAGGACCAGAAACTGCATGTGATTCAACTCCATTTAGGACTGGGAAACAAACGCTAGCTCTCCTTACAAGAAACACACTCTGCTTTAGAGAAAAGAGCACTCTTCTACTCTACTGTGTTTCCTATAGGGCCAGAACAGTGAGCTTGCTCAGAACATAAGAACTGTGCTTCCTACACACACGGGCCATATCTAGTTCAACTCTGCTTAGGAAACTGACAAGAACAGTAGGTCCTCTTCAGTCCAATACACTGTACTTGCTGGGAACAGACGCATGTGTATTTGCACTGTGTATGGCAATGGGAGCGCAATAGTGACTTTCCTTACCAGAAAACAACTCTTATTCGTAGGACCAGAAACTGCATGTGATTCAACTCCATTTAGGACTAGGAAACAAACGCTAGCTCGCCTTACAAAAACACACTCTGCTTTTGAGAAAAGAGCACTCTTCTACTCTACAGTGTTTCCTGTAGGGCCAGAACAATGAGCTTGCTCAGAACATAAGAACTGTGCTCTTACACACGGGCCATATCTAGTTCCACTCTGCTTAGGAAACTGACAAGAACAGTAGATCCTCTTCAGTCCGATACACTGTACTTGCTGGGAACAGACGCGAGAGCTATTTGCACTATGTATGGCAAGGGGAGCGCAATAGTGACTTTCCTTACCAGAAATCAACTCTTGCTCTTAGGACCAGAAACTGCATGTGATTCAACTCCATTTAGGACTGGAAAACAAACGCTAGCTCGACTTTCATGAAACACACTCTGCTTTTGAGAAAAGAGCACTCTTCTACTCTACTGTGTTTCCTATGGGGTCTGAACAGTGAGCTTGCTCAGAACAAAAGAACTGTGTTTCCTACACACACGGCCATATCTAGTTCAATTCTGCTTAGGAACCTGACAAGAACAGTAGATCCTCTTCAGTCCAATACACTGTACTTGCTGGGAAAAGACGCGAATGCTATTTGCCCTGTGTATGGCAATGGGAGCGCAGTAGTGACTTTCCTTAACATAAAACAACTCTTGTTCGTAGGACCAGAAACTGCATGTGATTCAACTCCATTTAGGACTGGGAAACAAACGCTAGCTCGCCTTACAAGAAACACACTCTGCTTTTGAGAAAAGAGCACTCTTCTACTCTACTGTGTTTCCTATGGGGTCCGAAAAGTGAGCTTGCTCAGAACAAAAGAACTGTGCTTCCTACACACACGGCCATATCTAGTTCAATTCTGCTTAGGAACCTGACCAGAGCAGTAGATCCTCTTCAGTCCAATACACTGTACTTGCTGGGAATAGACGCCAGTGCTATTTGTCCTGTATATGGCAATGGCAGCGCCATAGTGACTATTCTTCTCATAAAACAACTCTTGCTCGTAGGACCACAAACTGCATGTGATTCCACTCCATTTAGGACTGGGAAACAAACGCTAGCTCGCCTTACAAGAAACACACTCTGCTTTTGAGAAAAGAGCACTCTTCTACTCTACTGTGTTTCCTATGGGGTCCAAACAGTGATCTTGGTCAGAACAAAAGAACTGTGCTTCCTACACACATGGAACATATCTAGTTCAACTCTGCTTAGGAAACTGACAAGAACAGTAGCTCCTCTTCAGTCGAATACACTGTACTTGCGGGGAACAGACGCGAGTGCTATTTGCACTGTGTATGGCAATTGGAGCACAACAGTGACTCGTCTTACCAGAAAACAACTCTTGCTCGTAGGACCAAAAACTGTCTGTGACTCAACTCCATTTACGACTGGGAAACAAACGCGAGCTGGCCTTACAAGAAACACACTCTGCTTTAGAGAAAAAAGCACTCATCTACTCTACTGTGTTTCCTGTAGGGCCAGAACAGTGAGCTTGTTCAGAACAAAAGAACTATGCTTCCTACACACACGGACCATATCTAGTTCAACTCTGCTTAGTAAACTGACAAGAACAGCAGCTCCTCTTCAGTCCAATACGCTGTACTTGCTGGGAAAAGACGGGAAGGCTATTTGCATTGTTTATGGCAATGGGAGTGCAATATAGACTTCCCTTACCAGAAAACAACTCTTGCTCTTAGGACCAGAAACTGCATGTGATTCCACTCCATTTAGGAATGGGAAAAAAACGCTAGCTCGCCTTAAAAGAAACACACTCTGCTTTTGAGAAAAAAGCACTCTTCTACTCTACTGTGTTTCCTATGGGGTCCGAAGAGTGAGCTTGCTCAGAACAAAAAACTGTGCTTCCTACACACACGGCCATATCTAGTTCAAGTCTGCTTAGGAACCTGACAAGAACAGTAGATCCTCTTCAGTCCAATACATTGTACTTGCTGGGAACAGACACCAGTGCTATTTGTCCTGTGTATGGCAATGGCAGCGCAATAGTGACTATTCTTACCATAAAACAACTCTTGCTCGTAGGACCAGAAACTGCATGTGATTCCACTCCATTTAGGACTGGGACACAAACGCTAGCTCGCCTTACAAGAAACACACTCTGCTTTAGAGAAAAGAGCACTCTTCTACTCTACTGTGTTTCCTATGGGGTCCAAAGAGTGAGCTTGCTCAGAACAAAAGAACTGTGCTTCCTACACACATGGGCCATATCTAGTTCAACTTTGCTTAGGAAACAAACAAGAACAGTAGCTCCTCTTCAGTCGAATACACTGTACTTGCGGGGAACAGACGCGAGTGCTATTTGCACTGTGTATGGCAATTGGAGCACAATAGTGACTTGTCTTACCAGAAAACAACTCTTGCTCGTAGGACAAAAAACTGCATGTGACTCAATTCCATTTAGGACTGGGAAACAAACGCTAGCTCGACTTCCAAGAAAAACACTCTGCTTTTGAGAAAAGAGCACTCTTCTATTCTACTGTGTTTCCTATGGGGTCCAAACAGTGAGCTTGTTCAGAACAAAAGAACTATGCTTCCTACACACACGGACCATATCTAGTTCAACTCTGCTTAGTAAACTGACAAGAACAGCAGCTCCTCTTCAGTCCAATACGCTGTACTTGCTGGGAAAAGACGGGAAGGCTATTTGCATTGTTTATGGCAATGGGAGTGCAATATAGACTTCCCTTACCAGAAAACAACTCTTGCTCTTAGGACCAGAAACTGCATGTGATTCCACTCCATTTAGGAATGGGAAAAAACGCTAGCTCGCCTTAAAAGAAACACACTCTGCTTTTGAGAAAAAAGCACTCTTCTACTCTACTGTGTTTCCTTTGGGGTCCGAAGAGTGAGCTTGCTCAGAACAAAAAAACTGTGCTTCCTACACACACGGCCATATCTAGTTCAAGTCTGCTTAGGAACCTGACAAGAACAGTAGATCCTCTTCAGCCCAATACACTGTACTTGCTGGGAACAGACACCAGTGCTATTTGTCCTGTGTATGGCAATGGCAGCGCAATAGTGACTATTCTTACCATAAAACAACTCTTGCTCGTAGGATCAGAAACTGCATGTGATTCATCTCCATTTAGGACTGGGACACAAAAGCTAGCTCGCCTTACAAGAAACACACTCTGCTTTAGAGAAAAGAGCACTCTTCTACTCTACTGTGTTTCCTATGGGGTCCAAACAGTGAGCATGCTCAGAACAAAAGAACTGTGGTTCCTACACACGAGGACCATGTGTAGTTCAACTCTGCTTAGGAAACTGACAAGAACAGTAGCTCCTATTCAGTCCAATACACTGTACTTGCTGGGAAAAGACGCGAGTGCTATTTGCCCTGTGTATGGCAATGGGAGCGCAATAGTGACTTTCCTTACCAGAAAACAACTCTTGTTCGTAGGACCAGAAACTGCATGTTACTCAACTCCATTTAGGACTGGGAAACAAACGCTAGCTCGACTTCCAAGAAAAACACTCTGCTTTTGAGAAAAGAGCACTCTTCTACTCTACTGTGTTTCCTATGGGGTCCAAACAGTGAGCTTGTTCAGAACAAAAGAACTATGCTTCCTACACACGGACCATATCTAGTTCAACTCTGCTTAGTAAACTTACAAGAACAGCAGCTCCTCTTCAGTCCAATACGCTGTACTTGCTGGGAAAAGACGGGAAGGCTATTTGCACTGTTTATGGCAATGGGAGTGCAATATAGACTTCCCTTACCAGAAAACAACTCTTGCTCTTAGGACCAGAAACTGCATGTGATTCTACTCCATTTAGGAATGGGAAAAAAATGCTAGCTCGCCTTAAAAGAAACACACTCTGCTTTTGAGAAAAAAGCACTATTCTACTCTACTGTGTTTTCTATGGGGTCCGAACAGTGAGCTTGCTCAGAACAAAAAAACTGTGCTTCCTACACACACGGCCATATCTAGTTCAAGTCTTCTTAGGAACCTGACAAGAACAGTAGATCCTCTTCAGCCCAATACACTGTACTTGCTGCGAACAGACGCCAGTGCTATTTTCCTGGGTATGGCAATGGCACCGCAATAGTGACTCTACTTACCAGAAAACAACTCTTGCTCGTAGTACCAGAAACTGCATGGGATTCAACTCCATTTAGGACTGGGACACAAACGCTAGCTCGCCTTACAAGAAACACACTCTGCTTTAGAGAAAAGAGCACTCTTCTACTCTACTGTGTTTCCTATGAGGTCCAAACAGTGAGCTTGCTCAGAACAAAAGAACTGTGCTTCCTACACACAAGGACCATATGTAGTTCAACTCTGCTTAGGAAACTGACAAGAACAGTAGCTCCTCTTCAGTCCGATACACTGTACTTGCTGGGAAAAGACGCGAGTGCTATTTGCCCTGTGTATGGCAATGGGAGCGCAATGGTGACTTTCCATACCAGAAAACAACTCTTGTTCGTAGGACCACAAACTGCATGTGATTCAACTCCATTTAGGTCTAGGAAGCAAACGCTAGCTCGCCTTACAAGAAACACACTCTGCTTTAGAGAAAAGAGCACTCTTCTACTCTACTGTGTTTCCTATGAGGTCCAAACAGAGAGCTTGCTTAGAACAAAAGAACTGTGCTTCCTACACACACGGACCATATGTAGCTCAACTCTGCTTAGAAAACTGACAAGAACAGTAGCTCCTCTTCAGTCGAATACACTGTACTTGCTGGGAACAGACGGGAGTGCTATTTGCACTGTGTATGGCAATGAGAGCGCAATAGTGACTTTCCTTAATAGAAAACAACTCTTGCTCGTAGGACAAAAAACTGCATGTGACTCAACTCCATTTAGGACTGGGCAACAAACTCTAGCTCGCCTTACAAGAAACACAATCCGCTTTTGAGAAAAGAGCAGTATTCTACTCTAATGTGTTTCCTATGGGGTCCAAACAGTGAGCTTGCTCAGAACAAAAGAACTGTGCTTCCTACACACACGGACCATATGTAGTTCAACTCTGCTTAGGAAACTGACAAGAACAGTATCTCCTCTTCAGTCCAATACACTGTGCTTTCTGGGAACAGACGCGAGTGCTATTTGCACTGTGTATGGCAATGAGAGCACAATAGTGACTTTCCTTACCAGAAAACAACTCTTGCTCGTAGGACCAGAAACTGCATGTGATTCAACTCCATTTAGGACTGGGAAACAAATGCTAGCTTGCCTTACAAGAAACGCACTCTGCTTTTGAGAAAAGAGCAGTCTTCTACTCTACTGTGTTTCCTATGGGGTCCAAACAGTGAGCTTGCTCAGAACAAAAGAACTGTGCTTTTTACACACATGGTCCATATCTAGCTCAACTCTGCTTATGAAACTGACAAGAACAGCAGCTCCTCTTCAGTCCAATACACTGTAATTGCTGGGAACAGACGCGAGTGCTTTTTGCCCTGTGTATGGCAATGACAGCGCAATAGTGACTTTCCTTACCAGAAAACAACTCTTGCTCGTAGGAACACAAACTGTATGTGATTCAACGCCATTTAGGACTGGGAAACAAATGCTAGCTCTCCTTACAAGAAACACTCTCTGCTTTTTAGAAAAGAGCACTCTTCTACTCTACTGTGTTTCCTATGGGGTCCAAACAGTGAGCTTGCTCAGAACAAAGAACTGTGCTTCCTACACACATGGACCATATCTAGTTTAACTCTGCTTAGGAAACTGATAAGAACAGTAGCTCCTCTTCAGTCCGATACACTGTACTTGCTGGAAACAGACGCGAGTGCTATTTGCACTGTGTATGGCAAAGGGAGCGCAACAGTGACTTTCCTTACCAGAAAACAACTCTTGTTCGTAGGACCACACACTCCATGTGATTCAACGCCATTTAGGACTGGGAAACAAATGCTAGCTCTCCTTACAAGAATCACACTCTGCTTCTGAGGAAAGAGCACTCTTCTACTCTACTGTGTTTCCTATGGGGTCCAAACAGTGAGCTTGCTCAGAACAAAAGAACTGTGCTTCCTACACACATCGACCATATCTAGTTCAACTCTGCTTAGGAAACTGACAAGAACAGTAGCTCCTCTTCAGTCCAATACACTGTACTTGCGGGGAAGAGACGCGAGTGCTGTTTGCACTGTGTATGGCAATTGGAGCACAATAGTGACTCGTATTACCAGAAAACAACTCTTGCTCGTAGGACAAAAAACTGCATGTGACTCAACTCCATTAAGTCTGGGAAAGAAACGCTAGCTCACCTTACAAGAAACACACTCTGCTTTTGAGAAAAGAGCACTCTTCTACTCTACTGTGTTTCCTATGGGGTCCGAACAGTGAGCTTTCTCAGAACAAAAGAACTGTGCTTCCTACACACACAGCCATATCTAGTTCAATTCTGCTTAGGAACCTGACAAGAACAGTAGCTCCTCTTCAGTCCAATACACTGTACTGCTGGGAACAGAAGCCAGTGCTCTTTGTCCTGTGTATGGCAATGGCAGCGCAATAGTGACTATTCTTATCATAAAACAACTCTTGCTCGTAGCACCAGAAACTGCATGTGATTCAAATCCATTTAGGACTGGGAAACAAACGCTAGCTCACCTTACAAGAAACACACTCTGCTTTTGAGAAAAGAGCACTATTCTACTCTACTGTGTTTCCTATAGGGCCAGAACAGTGAGCTTGCTCAGAAAAAAAGAATTGTGCTTCCTACCCACACCGGCCATATCTAGTTCAACTCTTCTTAGGAAACTGACAAGAACAGTAGCTCCGCTTCAGTCCAATACACTGTACTTGCTGGGAACAGACGTGAGGGCTATTTGCACTGTGTATATCAATGGGAGCGCAATAGTGACTTTCCTTACCAGAAAACAACTCTTGCTCCTAGGACCAGAAACTGCATGTGATTCAACTCCATTTAGGACTGGGAAAGAAATGCTAGCTCGACTTACAACAAACACACTGCTTTAGAGAAAAGAGCACTCTTCTACTCTACTGTGTTTCCTATGGGGTCCAAACAGTGAGCTTGCTCAGAACATAATAACTCTGCTTCCTAAACACACGGGCCATATCTAGTTCAACTCTGCTTAGGAAACTGACAAGAACAGTAGCTCCTCTTCAGTCCGATACACTGTACTTTCTGGGAACAGACGCAAGTGCTATTTGCACTGTTTAATGCAAAGCGAGAGCAATAGTGACTTTCCTTACCAGAAAACAACTCTTGCTCGTAGGACCAGAAACTGCATGTGATTCATGCATTCCTTTTAGGACTGGGAAACAAATGCTAGCTCGCCTTACAAGAAACACACTCTGGTTTTGAGAAAAGAGCACTGTTCTCTACTGTGTTTCCTATAGGGCCAAAACAGTAAGCTTGCTCAGAACAAAAGAACTGTGCTTCCTACACACACTTCCATATTTAGTTCAATTCTGCTTAGGAACCTGACAAGGACAGTAGATCCTCTTCAGTCCAATACACTGTACTTGCTGGGAACAGACGCCAGTGCTATTTGTCCTGTGTATGGCAATGGCAGCACAATAGTGACTATTCTTACCATAAAAAAACTCTTGCTCCTAGGACCAGAAACTGCATGTGATTCAACTCCATTTAGGACTGGGAAACAAACGCTAGCTCTCCTTACAAGAAACACACTCTGCTTTAGAGAAAAGAGCACTCTTCTACTCTACTGTGTTTCCTATAGGGCCAGAACAGTGAGCTTGCTCAGAACATAAGAACTGTGCTTCCTACACACACGGGCCATATCTAGTTCAACTCTGCTTAGGAAACTGACAAGAACAGTAGGTCCTCTTCAGTCCAATACACTGTACTTGCTGGGAACAGACGCATGTGTATTTGCACTGTGTATGGCAATGGGAGCGCAATAGTGACTTTCCTTACCAGAAAACAACTCTTATTCGTAGGACCAGAAACTGCATGTGATTCAACTCCATTTAGGACTAGGAAACAAACGCTAGCTCGCCTTACAAAAACACACTCTGCTTTTGAGAAAAGAGCACTCTTCTACTCTACAGTGTTTCCTGTAGGGCCAGAACAATGAGCTTGCTCAGAACATAAGAACTGTGCTCTTACACACGGGCCATATCTAGTTCCACTCTGCTTAGGAAACTGACAAGAACAGTAGATCCTCTTCAGTCCGATACACTGTACTTGCTGGGAACAGACGCGAGAGCTATTTGCACTATGTATGGCAAGGGGAGCGCAATAGTGACTTTCCTTACCAGAAATCAACTCTTGCTCTTAGGACCAGAAACTGCATGTGATTCAACTCCATTTAGGACTGGAAAACAAACGCTAGCTCGACTTTCATGAAACACACTCTGCTTTTGAGAAAAGAGCACTCTTCTACTCTACTGTGTTTCCTATGGGGTCTGAACAGTGAGCTTGCTCAGAACAAAAGAACTGTGTTTCCTACACACACGGCCATATCTAGTTCAATTCTGCTTAGGAACCTGACAAGAACAGTAGATCCTCTTCAGTCCAATACACTGTACTTGCTGGGAAAAGACGCGAATGCTATTTGCCCTGTGTATGGCAATGGGAGCGCAGTAGTGACTTTCCTTAACATAAAACAACTCTTGTTCGTAGGACCAGAAACTGCATGTGATTCAACTCCATTTAGGACTGGGAAACAAACGCTAGCTCGCCTTACAAGAAACACACTCTGCTTTTGAGAAAAGAGCACTCTTCTACTCTACTGTGTTTCCTATGGGGTCCGAAAAGTGAGCTTGCTCAGAACAAAAGAACTGTGCTTCCTACACACACGGCCATATCTAGTTCAATTCTGCTTAGGAACCTGACCAGAGCAGTAGATCCTCTTCAGTCCAATACACTGTACTTGCTGGGAATAGACGCCAGTGCTATTTGTCCTGTATATGGCAATGGCAGCGCCATAGTGACTATTCTTCTCATAAAACAACTCTTGCTCGTAGGACCACAAACTGCATGTGATTCCACTCCATTTAGGACTGGGAAACAAACGCTAGCTCGCCTTACAAGAAACACACTCTGCTTTTGAGAAAAGAGCACTCTTCTACTCTACTGTGTTTCCTATGGGGTCCAAACAGTGATCTTGGTCAGAACAAAAGAACTGTGCTTCCTACACACATGGAACATATCTAGTTCAACTCTGCTTAGGAAACTGACAAGAACAGTAGCTCCTTTTCAGTCGAATACACTGTACTTGCGGGGAACAGACGCGAGTGCTATTTGCACTGTGTATGGCAATTGGAGCACAACAGTGACTCGTCTTACCAGAAAACAACTCTTGCTCGTAGGACCAAAAACTGTCTGTGACTCAACTCCATTTACGACTGGGAAACAAACGCGAGCTGGCCTTACAAGAAACACACTCTGCTTTAGAGAAAAAAGCACTCATCTACTCTACTGTGTTTCCTGTAGGGCCAGAACAGTGAGCTTGTTCAGAACAAAAGAACTATGCTTCCTACACACACGGACCATATCTAGTTCAACTCTGCTTAGTAAACTGACAAGAACAGCAGCTCCTCTTCAGTCCAATACGCTGTACTTGCTGGGAAAAGACGGGAAGGCTATTTGCATTGTTTATGGCAATGGGAGTGCAATATAGACTTCCCTTACCAGAAAACAACTCTTGCTCTTAGGACCAGAAACTGCATGTGATTCCACTCCATTTAGGAATGGGAAAAAAACGCTAGCTCGCCTTAAAAGAAACACACTCTGCTTTTGAGAAAAAAGCACTCTTCTACTCTACTGTGTTTCCTATGGGGTCCGAAGAGTGAGCTTGCTCAGAACAAAAAAACTGTGCTTCCTACACACACGGCCATATCTAGTTCAAGTCTGCTTAGGAACCTGACAAGAACAGTAGATCCTCTTTAGTCCAATACATTGTACTTGCTGGGAACAGACACCAGTGCTATTTGTCCTGTGTATGGCAATGGCAGCGCAATAGTGACTATTCTTACCATAAAACAACTCTTGCTCGTAGGACCAGAAACTGCATGTGATTCCACTCCATTTAGGACTGGGACACAAACGCTAGCTCGCCTTACAAGAAACACACTCTGCTTTAGAGAAAAGAGCACTCTTCTACTCTACTGTGTTTCCTATGGGGTCCAAAGAGTGAGCTTGCTCAGAACAAAAGAACTGTGCTTCCTACACACATGGGCCATATCTAGTTCAACTTTGCTTAGGAAACAAACAAGAACAGTAGCTCCTCTTCAGTCGAATACACTGTACTTGCGGGGAACAGACGCGAGTGCTATTTGCACTGTGTATGGCAATTGGAGCACAATAGTGACTTGTCTTACCAGAAAACAACTCTTGCTCGTAGGACAAAAAACTGCATGTGACTCAATTCCATTTAGGACTGGGAAACAAACGCTAGCTCGACTTCCAAGAAAAACACTCTGCTTTTGAGAAAAGAGCACTCTTCTATTCTACTGTGTTTCCTATGGGGTCCAAACAGTGAGCTTGTTCAGAACAAAAGAACTATGCTTCCTACACACACGGACCATATCTAGTTCAACTCTGCTTAGTAAACTGACAAGAACAGCAGCTCCTCTTCAGTCCAATACGCTGTACTTGCTGGGAAAAGACGGGAAGGCTATTTGCATTGTTTATGGCAATGGGAGTGCAATATAGACTTCCCTTACCAGAAAACAACTCTTGCTCTTAGGACCAGAAACTGCATGTGATTCCACTCCATTTAGGAATGGGAAAAAACGCTAGCTCGCCTTAAAAGAAACACACTCTGCTTTTGAGAAAAAAGCACTCTTCTACTCTACTGTGTTTCCTTTGGGGTCCGAAGAGTGAGCTTGCTCAGAACAAAAAAACTGTGCTTCCTACACACACGGCCATATCTAGTTCAAGTCTGCTTAGGAACCTGACAAGAACAGTAGATCCTCTTCAGCCCAATACACTGTACTTGCTGGGAACAGACACCAGTGCTATTTGTCCTGTGTATGGCAATGGCAGCGCAATAGTGACTATTCTTACCATAAAACAACTCTTGCTCGTAGGATCAGAAACTGCATGTGATTCCACTCCATTTAGGACTGGGACACAAAAGCTAGCTCGCCTTACAAGAAACACACTCTGCTTTAGAGAAAAGAGCACTCTTCTACTCTACTGTGTTTCCTATGGGGTCCAAACAGTGAGCATGCTCAGAACAAAAGAACTGTGGTTCCTACACACGAGGACCATGTGTAGTTCAACTCTGCTTAGGAAACTGACAAGAACAGTAGCTCCTATTCAGTCCAATACACTGTACTTGCTGGGAAAAGACGCGAGTGCTATTTGCCCTGTGTATGGCAATGGGAGCGCAATAGTGACTTTCCTTACCAGAAAACAACTCTTGTTCGTAGGACCAGAAACTGCATGTGACTCAACTCCATTTAGGACTGGGAAACAAACGCTAGCTCGACTTCCAAGAAAAACACTCTGCTTTTGAGAAAAGAGCACTCTTCTACTCTACTGTGTTTCCTATGGGGTCCAAACAGTGAGCTTGTTCAGAACAAAAGAACTATGCTTCCTACACACGGACCATATCTAGTTCAACTCTGCTTAGTAAACTTACAAGAACAGCAGCTCCTCTTCAGTCCAATACGCTGTACTTGCTGGGAAAAGACGGGAAGGCTATTTGCACTGTTTATGGCAATGGGAGTGCAATATAGACTTCCCTTACCAGAAAACAACTCTTGCTCTTAGGACCAGAAACTGCATGTGATTCTACTCCATTTAGGAATGGGAAAAAAACGCTAGCTCGCCTTAAAAGAAACACACTCTGCTTTTGAGAAAAAAGCACTCTTCTACTCTACTGTGTTTTCTATGGGGTCCGAACAGTGAGCTTGCTCAGAACAAAAAAACTGTGCTTCCTACACACACGGCCATATCTAGTTCAAGTCTTCTTAGGAACCTGACAAGAACAGTAGATCCTCTTCAGCCCAATACACTGTACTTGCTGCGAACAGACGCCAGTGCTATTTTCCTGGGTATGGCAATGGCACCGCAATAGTGACTCTACTTACCAGAAAACAACTCTTGCTCGTAGTACCAGAAACTGCATGGGATTCAACTCCATTTAGGACTGGGACACAAACGCTAGCTCGCCTTACAAGAAACACACTCTGCTTTAGAGAAAAGAGCACTCTTCTACTCTACTGTGTTTCCTATGGGGTCCAAACAGTGAGCTTGCTCAGAACAAAAGAACTGTGCTTCCTACACACAAGGACCATATGTAGTTCAACTCTGCTTAGGAAACTGACAAGAACAGTAGCTCCTCTTCAGTCCGATACACTGTACTTGCTGGGAAAAGACGCGAGTGCTATTTGCCCTGTGTATGGCAATGGGAGCGCAATGGTGACTTTCCATACCAGAAAACAACTCTTGTTCGTAGGACCACAAACTGCATGTGATTCAACTCCATTTAGGTCTAGGAAGCAAACGCTAGCTCGCCTTACAAGAAACACACTCTGCTTTAGAGAAAAGAGCACTCTTCTACTCTACTGTGTTTCCTATGAGGTCCAAACAGAGAGCTTGCTCAGAACAAAAGAACTGTGCTTCCTACACACACGGACCATATGTAGCTCAACTCTGCTTAGAAAACTGACAAGAACAGTAGCTCCTCTTCAGTCGAATACACTGTACTTGCTGGGAACAGACGGGAGTGCTATTTGCACTGTGTATGGCAATGAGAGCGCAATAGTGACTTTCCTTAATAGAAAACAACTCTTGCTCGTAGGACAAAAAACTGCATGTGACTCAACTCCATTTAGGACTGGGCAACAAACTCTAGCTCGCCTTACAAGAAACACAATCCGCTTTTGAGAAAAGAGCAGTATTCTACTCTAATGTGTTTCCTATGGGGTCCAAACAGTGAGCTTGCTCAGAACAAAAGAACTGTGCTTCCTACACACACGGACCATATGTAGTTCAACTCTGCTTAGGAAACTGACAAGAACAGTATCTCCTCTTCAATCCAATACACTGTGCTTTCTGGGAACAGACGCGAGTGCTATTTGCACTGTGTATGGCAATGAGAGCACAATAGTGACTTTCCTTACCAGAAAACAACTCTTGCTCGTAGGACCAGAAACTGCATGTGATTCAACTCCATTTAGGACTGGGAAACAAATGCTAGCTTGCCTTACAAGAAACGCACTCTGCTTTTGAGAAAAGAGCAGTCTTCTACTCTACTGTGTTTCCTATGGGGTCCAAACAGTGAGCTTGCTCAGAACAAAAGAACTATGCTTTTTACACACATGGTCCATATCTAGCTCAACTCTGCTTATGAAACTGACAAGAACAGCAGCTCCTCTTCAGTCCAATACACTGTAATTGCTGGGAACAGACGCGAGTGCTATTTGCCCTGTGTATGGCAATGATAGCGCAATAGTGACTTTCCTTACCAGAAAACAACTCTTGCTCGTAGGAACACAAACTGTATGTGATTCAACGCCATTTAGGACTGGGAAACAAATGCTAGCTCTCCTTACAAGAAACACTCTCTGCTTTTTAGAAAAGAGCACTCTTCTACTCTACTGTGTTTCCTATGGGGTCCAAACAGTGAGCTTGCTCAGAACAAAGAACTGTGCTTCCTACACACATGGACCATATCTAGTTCAACTCTGCTTAGGAAACTGATAAGAACAGTAGCTCCTCTTCAGTCCGATACACTGTACTTGCTGGAAACAGACGCGAGTGCTATTTGCACTGTGTATGGCAAAGGGAGCGCAACAGTGACTTTCCTTACCAGAAAACAACTCTTGTTCGTAGGACCACACACTCCATGTGATTCAACGCCATTTAGGACTGGGAAACAAATGCTAGCTCGCCTTACAAGAAACACACTCTGCTTCTGAGGAAAGAGCACTCTTCTACTCTACTGTGTTTCCTATGGGGTCCAAACAGTGAGCTTGCTCAGAACAAAAGAACTGTGCTTCCTACACACATCGACCATATCTAGTTCAACTCTGCTTAGGAAACTGAAAAGAACAGTAGCTCCTCTTCAGTCCAATACACTGTACTTGCGGGGAAGAGACGCGAGTGCTGTTTGCACTGTGTATGGCAATTGCAGCACAATAGTGACTCGTATTACCAGAAAACAACTCTTGCTCGTAGGACAAAAAACTGCATGTGACTCAACTCCATTAAGTCTGGGAAAGAAACGATAGCTCACCTTACAAGAAACACACTCTGCTTTTGAGAAAAGAGCACTCTTCTACTCTACTGTGTTTCCTATGGGGTCCGAACAGTGAGCTTTCTCAGAACAAAAGAACTGTGCTTCCTACACACACAGCCATATCTAGTTCAATTCTGCTTAGGAACCTGACAAGAACAGTAGCTCCTCTTCAGTCCAATACACTGTACTGCTGGGAACAGAAGCCAGTGCTCTTTCTCCTGTGTATGGCAATGGCAGCGCAATAGTGACTATTCTTATCATAAAACAACTCTTGCTCGTAGCACCAGAACCTGCATGTGATTCAAATCCATTTAGGACTGGGAAACAAACGCTAGCTCACCTTACAAGAAACACAATCTGCTTTAGAGAAAAGAGCACTCTTCTACTCTACTGTGATTCCTATAGGGCCAGAACAGTGAGCTTGCTCAGAAAACAAGAACTGTGCTTCCTACACACGGGCCATATCTAGTTCAACTCTGCTTAGGAAACTGACAAGAACAGTAGCTCCTCTTCAGTCCGATACACTGTACTTGCTGGGAACAGACGCGAGTGCTATTTGAACTGTGTATGGCAATGGGAGCACAATAGTGGCTTTCCTTACCAGAAAACAACTCTTGTTCGTAGGACCAGAAACTGCATGTGATTCAACTCCGTTTAGGACTGGGAAACAAATGCTAGCTCGCCTTACTAGAAACACACTCTGCTTTAGAGAAAAGAGCACTCTTCTACTCTACTGTGTTTCCTATGGGGTCCAAACAGTGAGCTTGCTCAGAACAAAAGAACTGTGCTTCCTACACACAAGGACCATATGTAGTTCAACTCTGCTTAGGAAACTGACAAGAACAGTAGCTCCTATTCAGTCCAATACACTGTACTTGCTGGGAAAAGACGCGAGTGCTATTTGCCCTGTGTATGGCAATGAGAGCGCAATAGTGACTTTCCTTACCAGAAAACAACTCTTGTTCGTAGTACCAGAAACTGCATGTGATTCAACTCCATTTAGGACTAGGAAACAAACACTAGCTCGCCTTACAAGAAACTCACTCTGCTTTTGAGAAAAGAGCACTCTTCTACTCTACTGTGTTTCTTATAGGGCCAGAACAGTGAGCTTGCTCAGAACATAAGAACTGTGCTTTCTACACACACGGTCCTTATCTAGTTCAACTCTGCTTAGGAAACTGACAAGAACAGTTACTCCTCTTCATTCCAATACACTGTACTTGCTGGGAACAGACGCCAGTGCTATTTGCACTGTGTATGGCAATGGGAGTGCAATAGTGACTTTCCTTACCAGAAAACAACTCTTGCTCGTAGGACCAGAAACTGCATGTGATTCAACTCCGTTTAGGACTGGGAAACAAATGCTAGCTCGCCTTACATGAAACACTCTCTGCTTTTGAGAAAAGACCACTCTTCTTCTCTACTGTGTTTCCTATGGGGTCCAAACAGTGAGCTTGCTCAGAACAAAGAACTGTGCTTCCTACACACATGGACCATATCTAGTTCAACTCTGCTTAGGAAACTGACAAGAACAGTAGCTCCTCTTCAGTCCGATACACTGTACTTGCTGCAAACATATGCGAGTGCTATTTGCACTGTGTATGGCAAAGGGAGCGCAATAGTGACTTTCCTTACCAGAAAACAACTCTTGCTCGTAGGACCACACACTGCATGTGATTCAACGCCATTTAGGACTGGGAAACAAATGCTAGCTCGCCTTACAAGAAACACGCTCTGCTTCTGAGAAAAGAGCACTCTTCTACTCTACTGTGTTTCCTATGGGGTCCAAACAGTGAGCTTGCTCAGAACAAAAGAACTGTGCTTCCTACACACACAGCCATATCTAGTTCAATTCTGCTTAGGAACCTGACAAGAACAGTAGCTCCTCTTCAGTCCAATACACTGTACTGCTGGGAACAGACGCCAGTGCTATTTGTCCTGTGTATGACAATGGCAGCGCAAAAGTGACTATTCTTATCATAAAACAACGCTTGCTCGTAGGACCAGAAACTGCATGTGATTCAACTCCATTTAGGACTGGGAAACAAACGCTAGCTCGCCTTACAAGAAACACAATCTGCTTTAGAGAAAAGAGCACTCTTCTACTCTACTGTGTTTCCTATAGGGCCAGAACAGTGAGCTTGCTCAGAACAAAAGAACTGTGCTTCCTACACATGGGCCATATCTAGTTCAACTCTGCTTAGGAAACTGACAAGAACAGCAGCTCCTCTTCAGTCCAATACGCTGTACTTGCTGGGAAAAGACGGGAAGGCTATTTGCACTGTTTATGGCAATGGGAGTGCAATATAGACTTCCCTTACTAGAAAACAACTCTTGCTCTTAGGACCAGAAACTGCATGTGATTCTACTCCATTTAGGAATGTGAAAAAAACGCTAGCTCGCCTTAAAAGAAACACACTCTGCTTTTGAGAAAAAAGCACTCTTCTACTCTACTGTGTTTCCTATGGGGTCCGAACAGTGAGCTTGCTCAGAACAAAAAAACTGTGCTTCCTACACACACGGCCATATCTAGTTCAAGTCTTCTTAGGAACCTTACAAGAACAGTAGATCCTCTTCAGCCCAATACACTGTACTTGCTGCGAACAGACGCCAGTGCTATTTTCCTGGGTATGGCAATGGCACCGCAATAGTGACTCTACTTACCAGAAAACAACTCTTGCTCGTAGTACCAGAAACTGCATGGGATTCAAGCCCATTTAGGACTGGGACACAAACGCTAGCTCGCCTTACAAGAAACACACTCTGCTTTAGAGAAAAGAGCACTCTTCTACTCTACTGTGTTTCCTATGGGGTCCAAACAGTGAGCTTGCTCAGAACAAAAGAACTGTGCTTCCTACACACAAGGACCATATGTAGTTCAACTCTGCTTAGGAAACTGACAAGAACAGTAGCTCCTCTTCAGTCCGATACACTGTACTTGCTGGGAAAAGACGCGAGTGCTATTTGCCCTGTGTATGGCAATGGGAGCGCAATGGTGACTTTCCTTACCAGAAAACAACTCTTGTTCGTAGGACCAGAAACTGCATGTGATTCAACTCCATTTAGGTCTAGGAAGCAAACGCTAGCTCGCCTTACAAGAAACACACTCTGCTTTAGAGAAAAGAGCACTCTTCTACTCTACTGTGTTTCCTAGGAGGTCCAAACAGAGAGCTTGCTCAGAACAAAAGAACTGTGCTTCCTACACACACGGACCATATGTAGCTCAACTCTGCTTAGAAAACTGACAAGAACAGTAGCTCCTCTTCAGTCGAATACACTGTACTTGCTGGGAACAGACGAGAGTGCTATTTTCACTGTGTATGGCAATGAGAGCGCAATAGTGACTTTCCTTAATAGAAAACAACTCTTGCTCGTAGGACAAAAAACTGCATGTGACTCAACTCCATTTAGGACTGGGCAACAAACTCTAGCTCGCCTTACAAGAAACACAATCCGCTTTTGAGAAAAGAGCAGTATTCTACTCTAATGTGTTTCCTATGGGGTCCAAACAGTGAGCTTGCTCAGAACAAAAGAACTGTGCTTCCTACACACACGGACCATATGTAGTTCAACTCTGCTTAGGAAACTGACAAGAACAGTATCTCCTCTTCAGTCCAATACACTGTGCTTTCTGGGAACAGACGCGAGTGCTATTTGCACTGTGTATGGCAATGAGAGCACAATAGTGACTTTCCTTACCAGAAAACAACTCTTGCTTGTAGGACCAGAAACTGCATGTGATTCAACTCCATTTAGGACTGGGAAACAAATGCTAGCTTGCCTTACAAGAAACGCACTCTGCTTTTGAAAAAAGAGCACTCTTCTACTCTACTGTGTTTCCTATGGGGTCCAAACAGTGAGCTTGCTCAGAACAAAAGAACTGTGCTTTTTACACACATGGTCCATATCTAGCTCAACTCTGCTTAGGACTGACAAGAACAGTAGCTCCTCTTCAGTCCAATACACTGTAATTGCTGGGAGCAGACGCGAGTGCTATTTGCCCTGTGTATGGCAATGACAGCGCAATAGTGACTTTCCTTACCAGAAAACAACTCTTGCTCGTAGGAACACAAACTGCATGTGATTCAACGCCATTTAGGACTGGGAAACAAATGCTAGCTCTCCTTACAAGAAACACTCTCTGCTTTTTAGAAAAGAGCACTCTTCTACTCTACTGTGTTTCCTATGGGGTCCAAACAGTGAGCTTGCTCAGAACAAAGAACTGTGCTTCCTACACACATGGACCATATCTAGTTCAACTCTGCTTAGGAAACTGATAAGAACAGTAGCTCCTCTTCAGTCCGATACACTGTACTTGCTGGAAACAGACGCGAGTGCTATTTGCACTGTGTATGGCAAAGGGAGCACAACAGTGACTTTCCTTACCAGAAAACAACTCTTGCTCGTAGGACCACACACTCCATGTGATTCAATGCCATTTAGGACTGGGAAACAAATGCTAGCTCGCCTTACAAGAAACACACTCTGCTTCTGAGGAAAGAGCACTCTTCTACTCTACTGTGTTTCCTATGGGGTCCAAACAGTGAGCTTGCTCAGAACAAAAGAACTGTGCTTCCTACACAGATCGACCATATCTAGTTCAACTCTGCTTAGGAAACTGACAAGAACAGTAGCTCCTCTTCAGTCCAATACACTGTACTTGCGGGGAAGAGACGCGAGTGCTGTTTGCACTGTGTATGGCAATTGGAGCACAATAGTGACTCGTCTTACCAGAAAACAACTCTTGCTCGTAGGACAAAAAACTGCATGTGACTCAACTCCATTTAGGTCTGGGAAAGAAACGCTAGCTCACCTTACAAGAAACACACTCTGCTTTTGAGAAAAGAGCACTCTTCTACTCTACTGTGTTTCCTATGGGGTCCGAACAGTGAGCTTTCTCAGAACAAAAGAACTGTGCTTCCTACACACACAGCCATATCTAGTTCAATTCTGCTTAGGAACCTGACAAGAACAGTAGCTCCTCTTCAGTCCAATACACTGTACTGCTGGGAACAGAAGCCAGTGCTCTTTGTCCTGTGTATGGCAATGGCAGCGCAATAGTGACTATTCTTATCATAAAACAACTCTTGCTCGTAGCACCAGAAACTGTATGTGATTCAAATCCATTTAGGACTGGGAAACAAACGCTAGCTCACCTTACAAGAAACACAATCTGCTTTAGAGAAAAGAGCACTCTTCTACTCTACTGTGATTCCTATATGGCCAGAACAGTGAGCTTGCTCAGAAAAAAAGAACTGTGCTTCCTACACACGGGCCATAACTAGTTCAACTCTGCTTAGGAAACTGACAAGAACAGTAGCTCCTCTTCAGTCCGATACAGACACGAGTGCTATTTGCACTGTGTATGGCAATGGGAGCACAATAGTGACTTTCCTTACCAGAAAACAACTCTTGCTCATAGGACTAGAAACTGCATGTGATTCAACTCCATTTAGGAATGGGAAACAAGTGCTAGCTCGCCTTACATGAAACACACTCTGCTTTTGAGAAAAGAGCACTCTTCTACTCTACTGTGTTTCCTATGGGGTCCGAACAGTGAGCTTGCTCAGAATGAAAGTACTGTGCTTCCTACACACACGGGCCATATCTATTTCAACTCTGCTTATGAAACTGACAAGAACAGTAGCTCCTCTTCAGTCCAATACACTTTACTTGCAGGGAAGAGACGCGAGTGCTATTTGCACTGTGTATGGCAATTGGAGCACAATAGTGACTCGTCTTACCAGAAAACAACTCTTGCACGTAGGACAAAAAACTGCATGTGACTCAACTCCATTTAGAACTGTCAAACAAACGCTAGCTCGCCTTACAAGAAACACACTCTGCTTTAGAGAAAAGAGCACTCTTCTACTCTACTGTTTTTCCTATGGGTTCCAAACAGTGAGCTTGCTCAGAACAAAAGAACTGTGCTTCCTACACACCCGGACCATATCTATTTCAACTCTGCTTAGGAAACTGACAAGAACAGTAGCTCCTCTTCAGTCCAATACACTGTACTTGCTGGGAAAAGACGCGAGTGCTATTTGCCTTGTGTAGGGCAATGGGAGCGAAATAGTGACTTTTCTTACCAGAAAAAAACTCTTGTTCGTAGGACCAGAAACTGCATGTGATTCAACTCCATTTAGGACTAGGAAACAAACGCTAGCTCGCCTTACAAAAACACACTCTGCTTTTGAGAAAAGAGCACTCTTCTACTCTACTGTGTTTCCTAAAGGGCCAGAACAGTGAGCTTGCTCAGAACATAAGAACGGTGCTTCCTACACACACGGGCCATATCTAGTTCAACTCTGCTTAGGAAACTGACAAGAACAGTAGCTCCTCTTCAGTCCGATACACTGTACTTGCTGGGAACAGACGCGAGAGCTATTTGCACTATGTATCAAGGGGAGCGCAGTACTGACTTTCCTTACCAGAAAACAACTCTTGCTCTTAGGACCAGAAACTGCATGTGATTCAACTCCATTTAGGACTGGAAAACAAACGCTAGCTCGCCTTACAAGAAACACACTCTGCTTTTGAGAAAAGAGCACTCTTCTACTCTACTGTGTGTCCTATGGGGTCCAAACAGTGAGCTTGCTCAGAACAAAAGAACTGTGCTTCCTACACACACGGCCATATCTAGTTCAATTCTGCTTAGGAACCTGACCAGAGCAGTAAATCCTCCTCAGTCCAATACACTGTACTTGCTGGAAACAGACGCCAGTGCTATTTGTCCTGTATATGGCAATGGCATTGCAATAGTGACTATTCTTACCATAAAACAACTCTTGCTTGTAGGACCACAAACTGCAGGTGATTCCACTCCATTTAGGACTGGGAAACAAACGCTAGCTCGCCTTACAAGAAACACACTCTGCTTTTGAGAAAAGAGCACTCTTCTACTCTACTGTGTTTCCTATGGGGTCCAAACAGTAAGCTTGGTCAGAACAAAAGAACTGTGCTTCCTACACACATGGACCATATCTAGTTCAACTCTGCATAGGAAACTGACAAGAACAGTAGCTCCTATTCAGTCCAATACACTCTACTTGCTGGGAACAGACGCGAGTGCTATTTGTCCTGTGTATGGCAATGGCAGTGCAATTGTGACACTTCTTACCAGAAAACAACTCTTGCTCGTAGGACCAAAAACTGCATGTGACTCAACTCCATTTAGGACTGGGAAACAAACGCGAGCTGGCCTTACAAGAAACACACTCTGCTTTAGAGAAAAGAGCACTCATCTACTCTACTGTGTTTCCTGTAGGGACAGAACAGTGAGCTTGCTCAGAACAAAAGAACTGTGCTTCCTACATACGGGCCATATCTAGTTCAACTCTGCTTAGGAAACTGACAAGAACAGTAGCTCCTCTTCAGTTCGATACACTGTACTTGCTGAGAACAGACGCGAGTGCTATTTGCACTGTGTATGGCAATGGCAGCGCAATAGTGACTTTCCTTACCAGAAAACAACTCTTGCTCGTAGGACGAGAAACTGCATGTGATTCAAGTCCATTTAGGACTGGGAAACAAATGCTAGCTCGCCTTACATGAAACACACTCTGCTTTTGAGAAAAGTGCACTCTTCTACTCTACTGTGTTTCCTATGGGGTCCAAACATTGAGCTTGCTCAGAACAAAAGAACTGTGCTTCCTACACACACGGGCCATATCTACTTCAACTCTACTTAGGAAAAAAACAAGAATAGTAGCTCCTCTTCAGTCGAATACACTGTACTTGCGGGGAACAGACGCGAGTGCTATTTGCACTGTGTATGGCAATTGGAGCACAATAGTGACTTGTCTTACCAGAAAACAACTCTTGCTCGTAGGACAAAAAACTGCATGTGACTCAACTCCATTTAGGATTGGGAAACAAACGCTAGCTCGACTTCCAAGAAACACACTCTGCTTTTGAGAAAAGAGCACTCTTCTACTCTACTGTGTTTCCTATGTGTTCCGAAAAGTGAGCTTGCTCAGAACAAAAAAACTGTGCTTCCTATACACACGGACCATATCTCGTTCAAGTCTGCTTAGGAACCTGACAAGAACAGTAGATCCTCTTCAGTCCAATACACTGTACTTGCTGGGAACAGACGCCAGTGCTATTTGTACTGTGTATGGCATTGGCAGCGCAATAGTGACTCTTCTTACCATAAAACAACTCTTGCTCTTAGGACAAGAAACTGCATGTGATTCAACTCCATTTAGGACTGGGAAACAAACTCTAGCTCGCCTTACAAGAAACACACTCTGCTTTTGAGAAAAGAGCACTCTTCTACTCTACTGTGTTTCCTCGGGGTCCGAACAGTGAGCTTGCTCAGAACAAAAGAACTGTGCTTCCTACACACACGGCCATATCTAGTTCAATTCTGCTTAGGAACCTGCCAGAGCAGTAGATCCTCTTCAGTCCAATACACTGTACTTGCTGGGAACAGACGCCAGTGCTATTTGTCCTGTATATGGCAATGGCAGTGCAATAGTGACTATTCTTACCATAAAACAACTCTTGCTCGTAGGACCAGAAACTGCATGTGATTCCACTCCATTTAGGACTGGGAAACAAACGCTAGCTCGCCTTACAAGAAACACACTCTGCTTTTGAGAAAAAAGCACTCTTCTCCTCTACTGTGTTTCCTATGGTGTCGAAACAGTGAGCTTAGTCAGAACAAAAGAACTGTGCTTCCTACACACATGGACCATATCTAGTTCAACTCTGCTTAGGAAACTGACAAGAACAGTAGCTCCTATTCAGTCCAATACACTGTACTTGCTGGGAACAGACGCGAGTGCTATTTGTACTGTGTATGGCATTTAGAGTGCAATAGTGACTCTTCTTACCAGAAAACAACTCTTGCTCGTAGGACCAAAAACTGCATGTGACTCAACTCCATTTAGGACTGGGAAACAAACGCGAGCTGGCCTTACAAGAAACACTCTCTGCTTTAGAGAAAAGAGCACTCATCTACTCTACTGTGTTTCCTGTAGGGACAGAACAGTGAGCTTGCTCAGAACAAAAGAACTGTGCTTCCTACACACGGGCCATATCTAGTTCAAATCTGCTTAGGAAACTGACAAGAACAGTAGCTCCTCTTCAGTTCGATACACTGTACTTGCTGAGAACAGACGCGAGTGCTATTTGCACTGTGTATGGCAATGGCAGCGCAATAGTGACTTTCCTTACCAGAAAACAACTCTTGCTCGTAGGACGAGAAACTGCATGTGATTCAAGTCCATTTAGGACTGGGAAACAAATGCTAGCTCGCCTTACATGAAACACACTCTGCTTTTGAGAAAAGTGCACTCTTCTACTCTACTGTGTTTCCTATGGGGTCCAAACATTGAGCTTGCTCAGAACAAAAGAACGGTGCTTCCTACACACGGGCCATATCTAGTTCAACTCTACTTAGGAAAAAAACAAGAATAGTAGCTCCTCTTCAGTCGAATACACTGTACTTGCGGGGAACAGACGCGAGTGCTATTTGCACTGTGTATGGCAATTGGAGCACAATAGTGACTTGTCTTACCAGAAAACAACTCTTGCTCATAGGACAAAAAACTGCATGTGACTCAACTCCATTTAGGATTGGGAAACAAACGCTAGCTCGACTTCCAAGAAACACACTCTGCTTTTGAGAAAAGAGCACTCTTCTACTCTACTGTGTTTCCTATGTGTTCCGAAAAGTGAGCTTGCTCAGAACAAAAAAACTGTGCTTCCTATACACACGACCATATCTCGTTCAAGTCTGCTTAGGAACCTGACAAGAAAAGTAGATCCTCTTCAGTCAAATACACTGTACTTGCTGGGAACAGACGCCAGTGCTATTTGTCCTGTGTAGGGCAATGGCAGCGCAATAGTGACTCTTCTTACCAGAAAAAAACTCTTGCTCGTAGGACCAGAAACTGCATGTGATTCAACTCCATTTAGGACTGGGAAACAAACTCTTGCTCGCTTTACAAGAAACACACTCTGCTTTTGAGAAAAGACCACTCTTCTACTCTACTGTGTTTCCTATAGGGCCAGAACAGTGAGCTTGCTCAGAAAAAAGGAACTGTACTTCCTAAACACACGGGGCATATCTAGTTCAACTCTGCTTAGGAAACTGAGAAGTACAGTAGCTCCTCTTCAGTCCAATACACTGTACTTGCTGGGAACAGACGGGAGGGCTATTTGCACTGTGTATGGCAAAGGGAGCGCAATAGTGACTTTCCTTACCAGAAAACAACTCTTGCTCGTAGGACCAGAAACTGCATGTTATTCCACTCCATTTAGGACTGGGAAACAAACGCTAGCTCGCCTTACAAGAAACACACTCTGCTTTAGAGAAAAGAGCACTCTTCTACTCTACTGTGTTTCCTATGGGGTCCAAACAGTGAGCTTGCTCAGAACATAAGAACTGTGCTTCCTACACACACGGCCATATCTAGTTCAATTCTGCTTAGGAACCTGACAAGAACAGTAGATCCTCTTCAGTCCAATACACTGTACTTGCTGGGAACAGACGCCAGTGCTATTTGTACTGTGTATGGCAATGGCAGCGCAATAGTGACTCTTCTTACCATAAAACAACTCTTGCTCTTAGGACAAGAAACTGCATGTGATTCAACTCCATTTAGGACTGGGAAACAAACTCTAGCTCGCCTTACAAGAAACACACTCTGCTTTTGAGAAAAGAGCACTCTTCTACTCTACTGTGTTTCCTATGGGGTCCGAACAGTGAGCTTGCTCAGAACAAAAGAACTGTGCTTCCTACACACACGGCCATATCTAGTTCAATTCTGCTTAGGAACCTGACCAGAGCAGTAGATCCTCTTCAGTCCAATACACTGTACTTGCTGGGAACAGACGCCAGTGCTATTTGTCCTGTATATGGCAATGGCAGTGCAATAGTGACTATTCTTACCATAAAACAACTCTTGCTCGTAGGACCAGAAACTGCATGTGATTCCACTCCATTTAGGACTGGGAAACAAACGCTAGCTCGCCTTACAAGAAACACACTCTGCTTTAGAGAAAAGAGCACTCTTCTACTCTACTGTGTTTCCTATGGGGTCCAAACAGTGAGCTTGTTCAGAACAAAAGAACTAAGCTTCCTAAAAAACACTGACCATATCTAGTTCAACTCTGCTTAGGAAACTGACAAGAGCAGTAGCTCCTATTCAGTCCAATACACTGTACTTGCTGGGAACAGACGCCAGTGCTATTTGCACTGTGTATGGCATTTAGAGCGCAATAGTGACTCTTCTTACCAGAAAACAACTCTTGCTCGTAGGACCAAAAACTGTCTGTGACTCAACTCCATTTAGGACTGGGAAAAAAGCGAGCTGGCCTTACAAGAAACACACTCTGCTTTATAGAAAAGAGCACTCATCTACTCTACTGTGATTCCTGTAGGGCCAGAACAGTGAGCTTGCTCAGAACAAAAGAACTGTGCTTCCTACACACACGGCCATATCTCGTTCAAGTCTGCTTAGGAACCTGACAAGAACAGTAGATCCTCTTCAGTCCAATACACTGTACTTGCTGGGAACAGACGCCAGTGCTATTTGTCCTGTATAGGGCAATGGCAGCGCAATAGTGACTCTTCTTACCAGAAAACAACTCTTGCTCGTAGGACCAGAAACTGCATGTGATTCAACTCCATTTAGTACTGGGAAACAAACTCTAGCTCGCTTTACAAGAAACACACTCTGCTTTTGAGAAAAGAGCACTCTTCTATTCTACTGTTTCCTATGGGTCTGAACAGTGAGCTTGCTCAGAAAAAACGAACTGTGCTTCCTAAACACACGGCCATATCTAGTTCAATTCTGCTTAGGAACCTCACCAGAGCAGTAGATCCTCTTCAGTCCGATACACTGTAGTTGCTGGGAACAGACACGAGTGCTATTTGCACTGTGTATTGCAATGGGAGCGCAATAGTGCCTTTCCTTACTAGAAAACAACTGTTGCTCGTAGGACCAGAAACTGCATGTGATTCAACACCATTTAGGACTGGGAAACAAATGCTAGCTTGCCTTACAAGAAACACACGCTGCTTTTGAGAAAAGAGCACTCTTCTACTCTACTGTGTTTCCTATGGGGTCCGAACAGTGAGCTTGCTCAGAACAAAAGAACTGTGCTTTCTACACACACGGGCCATATCTACTTCAACTCTGCTTAGGAAATAAACAAGAACAGTAGCTTCTCTTCAGTCCAATACACTGTACTTGCTGGGAACAGACGCCAGTGCTATTTGTCCTGTGTATGGTAATGGCAGCGCAATAGTGACTCTTCTTACCAGAAAACAACTCTTGCTCGTAGGACCAGAAACTGCATGTGATTCAACTCCATTTAATACTGGGAAACAAATGCTAGCTCGCCTTACATGAAACACACTCTGCTTTTGAGAAAAGAGCACTCTTCTACTCTACTGTGTTTCCTATGGGGTCCGAACAGTGAGCTTGCTCATAACGAAAGAACTGTGCTTCCTACACACACGGGCCATATCTAGTTCAACTCTGCTTAGGAAACTGACAAGAACAGTAGCTCCTCTTCAGTCGAATACACTTTACTTGCAGGGAACAGACGGGAGGGCTATTTGAACTGTGTATAGCATTTGGAGCACAATAGTGACTCGTCTTACCAGAAAACAACTCTTGCTCGTAGGACAAAAAAAATCAGGTGACTCAACTCCATTTAGAACTGAGAAACAAACGCTAGCTCGCGTTACAAGAAACACACTCTGCTTTAGAGAAAAGAGCACTCTTCTACTCTACTGTGTTTCCTATGGGGTCCAAACAGTGAGCTTGCTCAGAACAAAAGAACTGTGCTTCCTATACACACGGACCATATCTAGTTCAACTCTGCTTAGGAAACTGACAAGAACAGTAGCTCCTATTCAGTCCAATACAGTGTACTTGCTGGAAAAAGACGCGAGTGCTATTTGCCTTGTGTAGGGCAATGGGAGCACAATAGTGACTTTCCTTACCAGAAAAAAACTCTTGTTCGTAGGGCCAGAAACTGCATGTGATTCAACTCCATTTTGGACTAGGAAACAAACGCTAGCTCGCCTTACAAAAACACACTCTGCTTTTGAGAAAAGAGTACTCTTCTACTCTACTGTGTTTCCTATAGGGCCAGAACCGTGAGCTTGCTCAGAACAAAAGAACTGTGCTTCCTGCACACGGGCCATATCTAGTTCAACTCTGCTTAGGAAACTGACAAGAACAGTAGCTCCTCTTCAGTCCGATGCACTGTACTTGCTGGGAACAGACGCGAGAGCTATTTGCACTATGTATGGCAAGGGGAGCGCAATAGTGACTTTCCTTACCAGAAAACAACTCTTGCTCTTAGAACAATAAACTGCATGTGATTAAACTCCATTTAGGACTGGGAAACAAACGCTAGCTCGCCTTACAAAAAACACACTCTGCTTTTGAGAAAAGAGCAGTCTTCTACTCTACTGTATTTCCTATGGTGTCCGAACAGTGAGCTTGCTCAGAACATAAGAACTGTGCTTCCTACACACACGGCCATATCTAGTTCAATTCTGCTTAGGAAACTGCCAAGAACAGTAGATCCTCTTCAGTCCCATACACTGTACTTGTTGGGAACAGACGCCAGTGCTATTTGTACTGTGTATGGCAATGGCAGCGCAATAGTGACTCTTCTTACCATAAAACAACTCTTGCTCTTAGGACAAGAAACTGCATGTGTCTCAACTCCATTTAGGACTGGGAAACAAACGCTAGCTCGCCTTACAAGAAACACACTCGGCTTTAGAGAAAAGAGCACTCTTCTACTCTACTGTGTTTCCTATGGGGTCCAAACAGTGAGCTTGCTCAGAACAAAGAACTGTGCTTTCTCCACACACGGGCCATATCTAGTTCAACTCTGCTCTGGAAACAAACAAGAACAGTAGCTCCTCTTCAGTCCAATACACTGTACTTGCGGGGAACAGACGCGAGTGCTATTTGCACTGTGTATGGCATTGGAGCACAATAGTGACTTGTCTTACCAGAAAACAACTCTTGCTCCTAGGACAAAAAACTGCATGTGACTCAACTCCATTTAGGACTGGGAAACAAACGCTATCTCAACTTCCAAGAAACACACTCTGCTTTTGAGAAAAGAGCACTCTTCTACTCTATGGCGTTTCCTATGTGTTCCGAAAAGTCAGCTTGCTCAGAACAAAAAAACTGTGCTTCCTACACACATGGCCATATCTAGTTCAAGTCTGCTTAGGAACCTGACAAGAACAGTAGAACTTCTTCAGTCCAATACACTGTACTTGCTGGGAACAGACGCCAGTGCTATTTGTCCTGTGTATGGCAATGGCAGTGCAATTGTGACTCTTCTTACCAGAAAACAACTCTTGCTCGTAGGACCAGAAACTCATGTGATTCCACTCCATTTAGGACTGGGAAACAAACTCTAGCTCGCTTTACAAGAAACACACTCTGCTTTTGAGAAAAGAGCACTCTTCCACTCTACTGTGTTTCCTATAGGGCCAGAACAGTGAGCTTGCTTAGAAAAAAAGAACTGTACTTCCTACACACACGGGCCACATCCAGTTCAACTCTGCTTAGGAAACTGAGAAGAACAGTAGCTCCTTTTCAGTCCAATACTCTGTAATTGCTGGGAAGAGACGGGAGGGCTCTTTGCACTGTGTATGGCAATGGGAGCACAATAGTGACTTTCCTTACCAGAAAACAACTCTTGCTCGTAGGACCAGAAACTGCATGTGATTCCACTCCATTTAGGACTGGGAAACAAACGCTAGCTCGCCTTACAAGAAACACACTCTGCTTTAGAGAAAAGAGCACTCTTCTACTCTACTGTGTTTCCTATGGGGTCCAAACAGTGAGCTTGTTCAGAACAAAAGAACTATGCTTCCTACACACACTGACCATATCTAGTTCAACTCTGCTTAGTAAACTGACAAGAACAGTAGCTCCTATTCAGTCCAATACACTGTACTTGCTGGGAAAAGACGCGAGTGCTATTTGTCTTGTGTAGGGCAATGGGAGCACAATAGTGACTTTCCTTACCAGAAAACAATTCTTGTTCGTAGGACCAGAAACTGCATGTGATTCAACTCCATTTAGGACTAGGAAACAAACGCTAGCTCGCCTTACAAAAACACACTATGCTTTTGAGGAAAGAGCAGTCTTCTACTCTACTGTGTTTTTTATAGGGCCAGAACAGTGAGCTTGCTCAGAACATAAGAACTGCGCTTCCTTCACACGGGCCATAACTAGTTCCACTCTGCTTAGGAAACTGACAAGAACAGTAGCTCCTCTTCAGTCCGATACACTGTACTTGCTGGGAACAGACGCGAGAGCTATTTGCACTATATATAGCAAGGGGAGCACAATAGTGACTTTCCTTACCAGAAATCAACTCTTGCTCTTAGGACCAGAAACTGCATGTGATTCAACTCCATTTAGGACTGGGAAACAAACGCTAGCTCGCCTTACAAGAAACACACTCTGCTTTTGAGAAAAGAGCACTCTTCTACTCTACTGTGTTTCCTATGGTGTCCGAACAGTGAGCTTGCTCAGAACAAAAGAACTGTGCTTCCTACACACACGGCCATATCTAGTTCAATTCTGCTTTGGAACCTGACAAGAACAGTAGATCCTCTTCAGTCCAATACACTGTACTTGCTGGGAACAGACGCCAGTGCTATTTGTCCTGTGTATGGCAATTGCAGCGCAATAGTGACTCTTCTTACCATAAAACAACTCATGCTCTTAGGACTAGAAACTGCATGTGATTCAACTCCATTTAGGACTGGGAAACAAACGCTAGCTCGCCTTACAAGAAACACACACTGCTTTAGAGAAAAGAGCACTCTTCTACTCTACTGTGTTTCCTATAGGGCCAGAACAGTGAGCTTACTCAAAACAAAAGAACTGTGCTTCCTACACACGGGCCATAACTAGTTCAACTCTGCTTAGGAAACTGACAAGAACAGTAGATCCTCTTCAGTCCGATACAGACACGAGTGCTATTTGCACTGTGTATGGCAATGGGAGCACAATAGTGACTTTCCTTACCAGAAAACAACTCTTGCTCATAGGACTAGAAACTGCATGTGATTCAACTCTTTTAGGAATGGGAAACAAGTGCTAGCTCGCCTTACATGAAACACACTCTGCTTTTGAGAAAAGAGCACTCTTCTACTCTACTGTGTTTCCTATGGGGTCCGAACAGTGAGCTTGCTCCGAACGAAAGAACTGTGCTTCCTGCACACACGGGCCATATCTAGTTCAACTCTGCTTAGGAAACTGACAAGAACAGTAGCTCCTCTTCAGTCCAATACACTTTGCTTGCAGGGAAGAGACGCGAGTGCTATTTGCACTGTGTATGGCAATTGGAGCACAATAGTGACTCGTCTTACCAGAAAACAACTCTTGCTCGTAGGACAAAAAACTGCATGTGACTCAACTCCATTTAGAACTGGGAAACAAACGCTAGCTCGCCTTACAAGAAACACACTCTGCTTTTGAGAAAAGAGCACTCTTCTACTCTACTGTGTTTCCTATGGGGTCTGAACAGTGAGCTTGCTCAGAACAAAAGCACTGTGCTTCCTACACACACGGCCATATCTAGTTCAATTCTGCTTAGGAACCTGACCAGAGCAGTAGATCCTCTTCAGTCCAATACACTGTACTTGCTGGGAACAGACGCCAGTGCTATTTGTCCTGTATATGGCAATGGCAGTGCAATAGTGACTATTCTTACCATAAAACAACTCTTGCTCGTAGGACCAGAAACTGCATGTGATTCCACTCCATTTAGGACTGGGAAACGAACGCTAGCTCGCCTTATAAGAAACACACTCTGCTTTTCAGAAAAGAGCACTCTTCTACTCCACTGTGTTTCCTATGGGGTCCAAACAGTGAGCTTGCTCAGAACAAAAGAACTATGCTTCCTACACACACGGGCCATATCTACTTCAACTCTGCTTAGGAAACTGACAAGAACAGTAGCTCCTATTCAGTCCAATACACTGTACTTGCTGGGAACAGACGCGAGTGCTATTTGCACTGTGTATGGCATTGGAGCACAATAGTTACTTGTCTTACCAGAAAACAACTCTTGCTCCTAGGACAAAAAACTGCATGTGACTCAACTCCATTTAGGACTGGGAAACAAACGCTAGCTCAACTTCCAAGAAACACACTCTGCTTTTGAGAAAAGAGCACTCTTCTACTCTATGGTGTTTCCTATGTGTTCCGAAAAGTCAGCTTGCTCAGAACAAAAAAACTGTGCTTCCTACACACATGGCAATATCTAGTTCAAGTCTGCTTAGGAACCTGACAAGAACAGTAGATCCTCTTCAGTCCAATACACTGTACTTGCTGGGAACAGACGCCAGTGCTGTTTGTCCTGTGTATGGCAATGGCAGTGCAATTGTGACTCTTCTTACCAGAAAACAACTCTTGCTCGTAGGACCAGAAACTCATGTGATTCCACTCCATTTAGGACTGGGAAACAAACTCTAGCTCGCTTTACAAGAAACACACTCTGCTTTTGAGAAAAGAGCACTCTTCCACTCTACTGTGTTTCCTATAGGGCCAGAACAGTGAGCTTGCTCAGAAAAAAAGAAGTGTACTTTCTACACACACGGGCCACATCCAGTTCAACTCTGCTTAGGAAACTGAGAAGAACAGTAGCTCCGTTTCAGTCCAATACTCTGTAATTGCTGGGAAGAGACGGAAGGGCTCTTTGCACTGTGTATGGCAATGGGAGCACAATAGTGACTTTCCTTACCAGAAAACAACTCTTGCTCGTAGGACCAGAAACTGCATGTGATTCCACTCCATTTAGGACTGGGAAACAAACGCTAGCTTGCCTTACAAGAAACACACTCTGCTTTTGAGAAAAAAGCACTCTTCTACTCTACTGTGTTTCCTATGTGTTCCGAAAAGTGAGCTTGCTCAGAACAAAAAAACTGTGCTTCCTACACACACGGCCATATCTAGTTCAAGTGTGCTTAGGAAACTGACAAGAACAGTAGAACCTCTTCAGTCCAATACACTGTACTTGCTGGGAACAGACGCCAGTGCTATTTGTCCTGTGTATGGCAATGGCAGTGCAATTGTGACTCTTCTTACCAGAAAACAACTCTTGCTCGTAGGACCAGAAACTGCATGTGATTCCACTACATTTAGGACTGGGAAACAAACTCTAGCTCACTTTACAAGAAACACACTCTGCTTTTGAGAAAAGAGCACTCTTCTACTCTACTGTGTTTCCTATAGGGCCAGAACAGTGAGCTTGCTCAGAACATAAGAACGGTGCTTCCTACCCACACGGGCCATATCTAGTTCAACTCTGCTTAGGAAACTGACAAGAACAGTAGCTCCTCTGCAGTCCGATACACTGTACTTGCTGGGAACAGACGCGAGAGCTATTTGCACTATGTATGGCAAGGGGAGCGCAATAGTGACTTTCCTTACCAGAAAACAACTCTTGATCATAGGACAAAAAACTGCATGTGACTCAACTCCATTTAGGACTGGGAAACAAACGCTAGCTCGCCTTACAAGAAACACACTCTGCTTTTGAGAAAAGAGCACTCTTCTACTCTACTGTGTTTCCTATGGGGTCAGATCAGTGAGCTTGCTCAGAACAAAGAACTGTGCTTCCTACACACACGGCCATATATAGTTCAATTCTGCTTAAGAACCTGACAAGAACAGTAGATACTCTTCAGTCCAATACACTGTACTTGCTTGGAACAGACGCCAGTGCTATTTGTCCTGTGTATGGCAATGGCAGCACAATAGTGACTCTTCTCTCCAGAAAACAACTCTTGCTCGTAGGACCAGAAACTGCATGTGATTCAACTCCATTTAGCACTGGGAAACAAAAGCTAGCTCACCTCACATGAAACACACTCTGCTTTTGAGAAAAGAGCACTCTTCTACTCTACTGTGTTTCCTATGTGTTCCGAAAAGTGAGCTTGCTCAGAACAAAACAACTGTGCTTTCTACACACACGGGCCATATCTAGTTCAACTCTGCTTAGGAAACTGACAAGAACAGTAGATCCTCTTCAGTACAATACACTGTACTTGCGGCGAACAGACGCGAGTGCTATTTGCACTGTGTATGGCAATTGGAGCACAATAGTGACTTTCCTTACCAGAAAACAACTCTTGCTCGTAGGACCAAAAACTGCATGTGATTCCACTCCATTTAGGACTGGGAAACAAACGGTAGCTCGCCTTACAAGAAACACAATCTGCTTTAGAGAAAAGAGCACTCTTCTACTCTACTGTGTTTCCTATGGGGTCCAAACAGTGACCTTGCTCAGAACAAAGAACTGTGCTTTCTCCACACACGGGCCATATCTAGTTCAACTCTGCTTAGGAAACAAACAAGAACAGTAGCTCCTCTTCACTCCAATACACTGTACTTGCGGGGAACAGACGCGAGTGCTATTTGCACTGTGTATGGCATTGGAGCACAATAGTGACTTCTCTTACCAGAAAACAACTCTTGCTCCTAGGACAAAAAACTGCATGTGACTCAACCCCATTTAGGACTGGGAAACAAACGCTAGCTCGACTCTCAAGAAACACACTCTGCTTTTGAAAAAAGAGCACTCTTCTACTCTACTGTGTTTCCTATGTGTTCCGAAAAGTGAGCTTGCTCAGACCAAAAAAAATGTGCTTCCTACACACACGGCCATATCTAGTTCAAGTCTGCTTAGGAACCTGACAAGAACAGTAGAACCTCTTCAGTCCAATACACTGTACTTGCTGGGAACAGACGCCAGTGCTATTTGTCCTGTGTATGGCAATGGCAGCGCAATAGTGACTCTTCTTACCAGAAAACAACTCTTGCTCGTAGGACCAGAAACTGCATGTGATTCCACTACATTTAGGACTGGGAAACAAACTATAGCTCGCTTTACAAGAAACACACTCTGCTTTAGAGAAAAGAGCATTCTTCTACTCTACTGTGTTTCCTATGGGGTCCAAACAGTGAGCTTGCTCAGAACAAAAGAACTGTGCTTCCTACACACAAGGACCATATCTAGTTCAACTCTACATAGGAAACTGACAAGAACAGTAGCTCCTATTCAATCCAATACACTGTACTTGCTGGGAAAATACGCGAGTTCTATTTGCCTTGTGTAGGGCAATGGGAGCGCAATAGTGACTTTCCTTACCAGAAAAAAGCTCTTGTTCGTAGGACCAGAAACTGCATGTGATTCAACTCCATTTAGGACTAGGAAACAAACGCTAGCTCCCCTTACAAAAACACACTCTGCTTTTGAGAAAAGAGCACTCTTCTACTCTACTGTGTTTCCTATAGGGCCAGAACAGTGAGCTTGCTCAGAACATAAGAACGGTGCTTCCTACACACACGGGCCATATCTAGTTCAACTCTGCTTAGGAAACTGACAAGAACAGTAGCTCCTCTTCAGTCCGATACACTGTACTTGCTGGGAACAGACGCGAGAGCTATTTGCACTATGTATGGCAAGGGGAGCGCAATAGTGACTTTCCTTACCAGAAAACAACTCTTGCTCATAGGACAAAAAACTGCATGTGACTCAACTCCATTTAGGACTGGGAAACAAACGCTAGCTCGCCTTACAAGAAACACACTCTGCTTTTGAGAAAAGAGCATTCTTCTACTCTACTGTGTTTCCTATGGAGTCAGAACAGTGAGCTTGCTCAGAACAAAGAACTGTGCTTCCTACACACATGGCCATATCTAGTTCAATTCTGCTCAAGAACCTGACAAGAACAGTAGATCCTCTTCAGTCCAATACACTGTACTTGCGGGGAACAGATGCCAGTGCTATTTGTCCTGTGTATGGCAATGGCAGCACAATAGTGACTCTTCTTACCAGAAAACAACTCTTGCTTGTAGGACAAAAAACTGCATGTGACTCAACTCCATTTAAGACTGGGAAACAAACGCTAGCTCGACTTCCAAGAAACATACTCTGCTTTTGAGAAAAGAGCACTCTTCTACTCTACTGTGTTTCCTATGTGTTCTGAACAGTAGGCTTGCTCAGAACAAAAAAACTGTGCTTCCTACTCACACAGCCATATCTAGTTCAAGTCTGCTTAGGAACCTGACAAGAACAGTATATCCTCTTGAATCCAATACACTGTACTTGCTGGGAACAGACGCCAGTGCTATTTGTCCTGTGTATGGCAATGGCAGCGCAATAGTGACTCTTCTTACCAGAAAACAACTCTTGCTCGTAGGACAAAAAACTGCATGAGATTCAACTCCATTTAGGACTAGGAAACAATCGCTAGCTCGACTTCCAAGAAACACACTTTGCTTTTGAGAAAAGAGCACTCTTCTACTCTACTGTGTTTCCTATAGGGCCAGAACAGTGAGCTTGCTCAGAAAAAAAGAACTGTGCTTCCTACACACACGGGCCATATCTAGTTCAAGTCTGCTTAGGAAACTGAGAAGAACAGTAGCTCCTCTTCAGTCCAATACACTGTAATTGCTGGGAATAGACGGGAGGGCTATTTGCACTGTGTATGGCAAAGGGAGCACAATGGTGACTTTCCTTACCAGAAAACAACTCTTGCTCGTAGGACCAGAAACTGCATGTGATTCCACTCCATTTAGGACTGGGAAACAAACGGAAGCTCGCCTTACAAGAAACACACTCTGCTTTAGAGAAAAGAGCACTCTTCTATTCTACTGTGTTTCCTATGGGGTCCAAACAGTGAGCTTGCTCAGAACAAAAGAACTGTGCTTCCTACAAACACGGACCATATCTAGTTCAACTCTGCTTAGTAAACTGACAACAACAGTACCTCCTATTCAATCCAATACACTGTACTTGCTGGGAAAAGACGCAAGTGCTATTTGCCTTCTGTAGGGCAATGGGAGCACAATAGTGACTTTCCTTACAAGAAAACAATTCTTGTTCATAGGAACAGAAACTGCATATGATTCAACTCTTTTTAGGACTGGGAAACAAACGCTAGCTCGCCTTACAAAAACACACTCTGCTTTTGAGAAATAAGCACTCTTCTACTCTACTGTGTATCATATAGGGCCAGAAGAGTGAACTTGCTGAGAACATAAGAAGTGTGCTTCCTACACACACGGCCATATCTAGCTCAATTCTGCTTAGGAACCTGAGAAGAACAGTAGATCCTCTTCATTACAATACACTGTACTTGCTGGGAACAGACGCCAGTGCTATTTGCACTGTGTATGGCAATGGGAGCACAATAGTGACTTTCCTTACCAGAAAACAACTCTTGCCCGTAGGACCAGAAACTGCATGTGATTCAACTCCATTTAGGACTGGGAAACAAATGCTAGCTCGCCTTACAAGAAACACACTCTGCTTTTGAGAAAAGAGCACTCTTCTACTCTACTGGGTTTCCTATGGTGTCCGACAGTGAGCTTGCTCAGAACAAAAGAACTGTGCTTCTTACACACACGGCCATATCTAGTTCAAAACTGCTTAGGAACCTGACAAGAAAAGTAGATCCTCTTCAGTCCAATACACTGTTCTTGCTGGGAACAGACGCCAGTGCTATTTGTCCTGTGTATGGCAATGGCAGCTCAATAGTGACTCTTCTTACCAGAAAACAACTCTTGCTCGTAGGACCAGAAACTGCATGTGATTCAACTCCACTTAGGACTGGAAAACAAACTCTAGCTCGCTTTACAAGAAACACACTCTGCTTTTGAGAAAAGAGCACTCTTCTACTCTACTGTGTTTCTTATAGGGCCAGAACAGTGTGCTTGCTCAGAAAAAAAGAACTGTACTTCCTACAAACACGGGCCATATCTAGTTCAACTCTGGATAGGAAACTGAGAAGAAAAGTAGCTCCTTTTCAGTCCAATACAATGTACATGGTGGGAACAGACGCCAATGCTATTTGCCCTGTGTATGGCAATGGGAGCGCAATAGTGACTCTTCTTACCAGAAAACAACTCATGCTCGTAGGACCAGAAACTGCATGTGATTCAACTCCATTTAGGACTGGGAAACAAAAGCTAGCTCACCTTACAAGAAACACACTCCTCTTTAGAGAAAAGAGCACTCTTCTACTCTACTGTGTTTCCTATAGGGTCCGAACAGTGAGCTTGCTCAGAACAAAAGGACTGTGCTTCCTACACACGGGCCATATCTAGTTCAACTCTGCTTAGGAAACTGACAAGAACAGTAGCTCCTCTTCAGTCTGATACACTGTACTTGCTGGGAACAGACGCGAGTGCTATTTGCACTGTGTATGGCAAAGGGAGTGCAATAGTGACTTTCCTTACCAGAAAACAACTCTTGCTCGTAAGACGAGAAACTGCATGTGATTCAACTCCATTTAGGACTGGGAAACAAATGCTAGCTCGCCTTACATGAAACACACTCTGCTTTTGAGAAAAGAGCACTCTTCTACTCTACTGTGTTTCCTATGGGGTCCGAACAGTGAGCTTGCTCAGAACAAAAGAACTGTGCTTTCTACACACACGGGCCATATCTAGTTCAACTCTGCTTAGGAAACAAACAAGAACAGTAGCTGCTCTTCAGTCCGATACACTGTACTTGCTGGGAACAGACGCCAGTGATATTTGTCCTGTGTATGGCAATGGCAGCGCAATAGTGACTCTTCTTACCATAAAACAACCCTTGCTCGTAGGATTAGAAACTGCATGTGATTCAACTCCATTTAGGACTGGGAAACAAACGCTAGCTCGACTTACAAGAAACACACTCTGCTTTAGGGAAAAGAGCACTCTTCTACTCTATTGTGTTTCCTATAGGGCCAGAACAGTGAGCTTGCTCAGAACAAAAGAACTGTGCTTCCTACACACGGGCCATAACTAGTTCAACTCTGCTTAGGAAACTGCAAGAACAGTAGCTCCTCTTCAGTCTGATACACTGTACTTGCTGGGAACAGACGCGAGTGCTATTTGCACTGTGTATGGCAATGGGAGTGCAATAGTGACTTTCCTTACCAGAAAACAACTCTTGCTCGTAAGACCAGAAACTGCATGTAATTCAACTCCATTTAGGACTGGGAAACAAATGCTAGCTCACCTTACATGAAACACACTCTGTTTTTGAGAAAAGAGCACTCTTCTACTCTACTGTGTTTCCTATGGGGTCCGAACTGTGAGCTTGCTCAGAACAAAAGAACTGTGCTTCCTACACACACGGGCCATATCTAGTTCAACTCTGCTAAGAAACTGACAAGAACAGTAGCTCCTCTTCCGTCCAATACACTGTACTTGCGGGGAACAGACGCGAGTGCTATTTGCACTGTGTATGGCAATTGGAGCACAATAGTGACATGTCTTACCAAAAAACAACTCTTGCTCGTAGGAAAAAAACTGCATGTGACTCAACTCCATTTAGGACTGGAAAACAAACGCTAGCTCGACTTCCAAGAAACACACTCTGCTTTTGAGAAAAGAGCACTCTTCTACTCTACTGTGTTTCCTATGTGTTCCGAACAGTGAGCTTGCTCAGAACAAAAAAACTGTGCTTCCTACACACACGGCCATATCTAGTTCAATTCTGCTTAGCAACCTGACAAGAACAGTAGATCCTCTTCAGTCCAATACACTGTACTTGCTGGGAACAGGCGTTAGTGCTATTTGTCCTGTGTATGGCAAAGGCAGCGCAATAGTGACTTTCCTTACCAGAAAACAACTCTTGCTCTTAGGACCAGAAACTGCATGTGATTCAACTCCATTTAGGACTGGTAAACAAACGATAGCTCGCCTTACAAGAAACACACTCTGCTTTTGAGAAAAGAGCACTCTTCTACTCTACTGTGTTTCCTATGGGGTCTGAACAGTGAGCTTGCTCAGAAAAAAGGAACTGTGCTTCCTAAACACACGGCCATATCTAGTTCAATTCTGCTTAGGAACCTGACCAGAGCAGTAGATCCTCTTCAGTCCGATAGACTGTACTTGCTGGGAACAGACGCGAGTGCTATTTGCACTGTGTATTGCAATGGGAGCGCAATAGTGACTTTCCTTACCAGAAAACAACTCTTGCTCTTAGGACCAGAAACTGCATGTGATTCAACTCCATTTAGGACTGGTAAACAAACGATAGCTCGCCTTACAAGAAACACACTCTGCTTTAGAGAAAAGAGCACTCTTCTACTCTACTGTGTTTCCTATGGGGTCCAAACAGTGAGCTTGCTCAGAACAAAGAACTGTGCTTTCTCCACACACGGGCCATATCTAGTTCAACTCTGCTTAGGAAACAAACAAGAACAGTAGCTCCTCTTCACTCCAATACACTGTACTTGCGGGGAACAGACGCGAGTGCTATTTGCACTGTGTATGGCATTGGAGCACAATAGTGACTTCTCTTACCAGAAAACAACTCTTGCTCCTAGGACAAAAAACTGCATGTGACTCAACCCCATTTAGGACTGGGAAACAAACGCTAGCTCGACTCTCAAGAAACACACTCTGCTTTTGAAAAAAGAGCACTCTTCTACTCTACTGTGTTTCCTATGTGTTCCGAAAAGTGAGCTTGCTCAGAACAAAAAAACTGTGCTTCCTACACACACGGCCATATCTAGTTCAATTCTGCTTAGGAACCTGAGAAGAACAGTAGATCCTCTTCATTACAATACACTGTACTTGCTGGGAAGAGACGCCAGTGCTATTTGCACTGTGTATGGCAATGGGAGCACAATAGTGACTTTCTTTACCAGAAAACAACTCTTGCTCGTAGGACCAGAAACTGCATGTGATTCAACTCCATTTAGGACTGGGAAACAAATGCTAGCTCGCCTTACAAGAAACACACTCTGCTTTTGAGAAAAGAGCACTCTTCTACTCTACTGGGTTTCCTATGGTGTCCGACAGTGAGCTTGCTCAGAACAAAAGAACTGTGTTTCTTACACACACGGCCATATCTAGTTCAAAACTGCTTAGGAACCTGACAAGAACAGTAGATCCTCTTCAGTCAAATACACTGTTCTTGCTGGGAACAGACGCCAGTGCTATTTGTCCTGTGTATGGCAATGGCAGCTCAATAGTGACTCTTCTTACCAGAAAACAACTCTTGCTCTTAGGACAAGAAACTGCATGTGATTCAACTCCATTTAGGACTGGAAAACAAACTCTAGCTCGCTTTACAAGAAACACACTCTGCTTTTGAGAAAAGAGCACTCTTCTACTCTACTGTGTTTCTTATAGGGCCAGAACAGTGTGCTTGCTCAGAAAAAAAGAACTGTACTTCCTACAAACACGGGCTATATCTAGTTCAACTCTGGTTAGGAAACTGAGAATAAAAGTAGCTCCTTTTCAGTCCAATACAATGTACATGGTGGGAACAGACGCCAATGCTATTTGCCCTGTGTATGGCAATGGGAGCGCAATAGTGACTCTTCTTACCAGAAAACAACTCTTGCTCGTAGGAACAGAAACTGCATGTGATTCAACTCCATTTAGGACTGGGAAACAAAAGTTAGCTCACCTTACAAGAAACACACTCTGCTTTAGAGAAAAGAGCACTCTTCTACTCTACTGTGTTTCCTATAGTGTCCGAACAGTGAGCTTGCTCAGAACAAAAGGACTGTGCTTCCTAGACACGGGCCATATCTAGTTCAACTCTGCTTAGGAAACTGACAAGAACAGTAGCTCCTCTTGAGTCTGATACACTGTACTTGCTGGGAACAGACGCGAGTGCTATTTGCACTGTGTATGGCAAAGGGAGTGCAATAGTGACTTTCCTTACCAGAAAACAACTCTTGCTCGTAAGACCAGAAACTGCATGTGATTCAACTCCACTTAGGACTGGGAAACAAATGCTAGCTCACCTTACATGTAACACAGTCTGTTTTTGAGAAAAGAGCACTCTTCTACTCTACTGTGTTTCCTATGGGGTCCGAACAGTGAGCTTGCTCAGAACAAAAGAACTGTGCTTCCTACACACACGGGCCATATCTAGTTCAACTCTGCTTAGGAAACTGACAAGAACAATAGCTCCTCTTCCGTCCAATACACTGTACTTGCTGGGAACAGACTCGAGTGCTATTTGCACTGTGTATGGCAATGGGAGCGCAATAGTGACATTCCTTACCAGAAAACAACTCTTGCTCGTAGGACCACAAACTGCATGTGATTCAACTCCATTTAGGACTGGGAAACAAAAGTTAGCTCACCTTACAAGAAACACACTCTGCTTTAGAGAAAGAGCACTCTTCTACTCTACTGTGTTTCCTATAGGGCCAGAACAGTGAGCTTGCTCAGAAAAAAAGAACTGTGCTTCCTACACACACGGGACATATCTAGTTCAACACTGCTTAGGAAACTGAGAAGAACAGTAGCACCTCTTCAGTCCAATACACTGTAATTGCTGTGAACAGACGGGAGGGCTATTTGCACTGTGTATGGCAATGGGAGCACAATAGTGACTTTCCTTACCAGAAAACAACTCTTGCTCGTAGGACCAGAAACTGCATGTTATTCAACTCCATTTAGGACTGGGAAACAAACGGTAGCTCGCCTTACATGAAACACACTCTGCTTTAGAGAAAAGAGCACTCTTCTACTCTACTGTGTTTCCTATGGGGTCCAAACAGTGAGCTTGCTCAGAACAAAAGAACAGTGCTTCCTACACACACGGACCATATCTAGTTCAACTCTGCTTAGTAAACTGACAAGAACAGTAGCCTCTATTCAGTCCAATACACTGTACTTGCTGGGAAAAGAAGCGAGTGCTATTTGCCTTGTGTAGGGCAATGGGAGCGCAATAGTGACTCTTCTTACCAGAAAACAACTCTTGCTCGTGGGACAAAAAACTGCATGTGACTCAACTCCATTTAGGACTGGGAAACAAACGCTAGCTCGACTTACGAGAAACACACTCTGCTTTTGAGAAAAGAGCACTCTTATACTCTACTGTGTTTCCTATGGGGTCCGAACAGTGAGATTGCTCAGAACAAAAGAACTGTGCTTCCTACACACACGGCCATATCTAGTTCAATTCTGCTTAGGAACCTGACAAGAACAATAGATCCTCTTCAGTCCTATACACTGTACTTGCTGGGAACAGACGCCAGGGCTATTTGTCCTGTGTATGGCAATGGCAGCGCAATAGTGACTCTTCTTACCATAAAACAACCCTTGCTCGTAGGATTTGAAACTGCATGTGATTCAACTCCATTTAGGACTGGGAAACAAACGCTAGCTCACCTTACAAGAAACACACTCTGCTTTAGGGAAAAGAGCACTCTTCTACTCTATTGTGTTTCCTATAGGGCCAGAACAGTGAGCTTGCTCAGAACAAAAGAACTGTGCTTCCTACACACGGGCCATACCTAGCTCAACTCTGCTTAGGAAACTGACAAGAACAGTAGCTCCTCTTCAGTCCGATACACTATACTTGCGGGGAACAGACGCGAGTGCTATTTGCACTGTGTATGGCATTGGAGCACAATAGTGACTCGTCTTACCAGAAAACAACTCTTGCTCGTAGGACAAAAACTGCATGTGACTCAACTCCATTTAGAACTGGGAAACAAACACTAGCTCGCCTCATAAGAAACACACTCTGCTTTGGAGAAAAGAGCTCTCTTCTACTCTACTGTTTTTCCTATGGGTTCCAAACAGTGAGCTTGCTCAGAACAAAAGAACTGTGCTTCCTACACACACGGACCATATCTAGTTCAACTCTGCTTAGGAAACTGACAAGAACAGTAGCTCCTCTTCAGTCCAATACACTGTACTTGCTGGGAAAAGACGCGAGTGCTATTTGCACTGTGTATGGCAATTGGAGCACAATAGTGACTTGTCACACCAGAAAACAACTCTTGCTCGTAGGACAAAAACCTGCATGTGACTCAACTCCATTTAGGACTAGGAAACAAACGCTAGCTCGACTTCCAAGAAACACACTCTGCTTTTGAGAAAAGAGCACTCTTCTACTCTACTGTGTTTCCTATAGAGCCAGAAGAGTGAACTTGCTCAGAACATTAGAACTGTGCTTCCTACACACACGGCCATATCTAGTTCAGTTCTGCTTAGGAACCTGACAAGAACAGTAGATCCTCTTCTGTACAATACACTGTACTTGCTGGGAACAGACGCCAGTGCTATTTGTCCTGTGTATGGCAATGGCAGCGCAATAGTGACTCTTCTTACCATAAAACAACCCTTGCTCGTAGGATTAGAAACTGCATGTGATTCAACTCCATTTAGGACTGGGAAACAAAAGCTAGCTCGACTTACAAGAAACACACTCTGCTTTAGGGAAAAGAGCACTCTTCTACTCTATTGTGTTTCTATAGGGCCAGAACAGTGAGCTTGCTCAGAACAAAAGAACTGTGCTTCCTACACACATGGACCATATCTAGTTCAACTCTGCTTAGGAAACTGACAAGAACAGTAGCTCCTCTTCACTCCGATACACTGTACTTGCTGGGAACAGACGCGAGTGCTATTTGCACTGTGTATGGCAATGGGAGTGCAATAGTGACTTTCCTTACCAGAAAACAACTCTTGCTCGTAGGACCAGAAACTGCATGTGATTCAACTCCATTTAGGACTGGGAAATAAATGCTAGCTCGCCTTACTAGAAACACACTCTGCTTTTGAGAAAAGAGCACTCTTCTACTCTACTGTGTTTCCTATGGGGTCCGAACAGTGAGCTTGCTCAGAACAAAAGAACTGTGCTTTCTACACACACGGGCCATATCTAGTTCACCTCTGCTTAGGAAACAAACAAGAACAGTAGCTCCTCTTCAGTCCGATACACTGTACTTGCGGGGAACAGACGCGAGTGCTATTTGCACTGTGTATGGCATTGGAGCACAATAGTGACTCGTCTTACCAGAAAACAACTCTTGCTCGTAGGACAAAAAACTGCGTGTGACTCAACTCCATTGAGGACTGGGAAACAAACGCTAGCTCGACTTACAAGAAACACACTCTGCTTTTGAGAAAAGAGCACTCTTCTACTCTACTGTGTTTCCTATGGGGTCCGAACAGTGAGCTTGCTCAGAACAAAACAACTGTGCTTCCTACACACATGGCCATATCTAGTTCAATTCTGCTTAGGAACCTGACAAGAACAGTAGATCCTCTTCTGTACAATACACTGTACTTGCTGGGAACAGACGCCAGTGCTATTTGTCCTGTGTATGGCAATGGCAGCGCAATAGTGACTCTTCTTACCAGAAAACAACTCTTGCTCGTAGGACTAGAAACTGCATGTGATTCAACTCCATTTAGGACTGGGAAACAAACGCTAGCTTGCCTTACAAGAAACACACTCTACTATAGGGAAAAGAGCACTCTTCTACTCTATTGTGTTTCCTATAGGGCCAGAACAGTGAGCTTGCTCAGAACAAAAGAACTGTGCTTCTTTCAAACACCGACCATATCTAGTTCAACTCTGCTTAGGAAACTGACAAGAACAGTAGCTCCTCTTCAGTCTGATACACTGTACTTGCAGGGAACAGACGCGAGTGCTATTTGCACTGTGTATGTCAATGGGAGCACAATAGTGACTTTCCTTACCAGAAAACAACTCTTGCTCGTAGGACCAGAAACTGCATGTGATTCAACTCCATTTAGGACTGGGAAACAAAAGCTAGCTCACCTTACAAGAAACACACTCTGCTTTAGAGAAAAGAGCACTCTTCTACTCTACTGTGTTTCCTTTAGGGCCAGAACTGTGAGCTTGCTCAGAAAAAAAGAACTGTGCTTCCTACACAAGGGCCATATCTAGTTCAGTTCTGCTTAGGAAACTGACAAGAACAGTAGCTCCTCTTCAGTCCGATACAGTGTACTTGCTGGGAACAGACGCGAGTTCTATTTGCACTGTGTATGTCAATGGGAGCGCAATAGTGACTTTCCTTACCAGAAAACAACTCTTGCTCGTAAGACCAGAAACTGCATGAGATTCAACTCCATTTAGGACTGGGAAACAAATGCTAGCTTGCCTTACATGAAACACACTCTGCTTTTGAGAAAAGAGCACTCTTCTACTCTACTGTGTTTCCTATGGGGTCCGAACAGTGAGCTTGCTCAGAACAAAAGAACTGTGCTTCCTACACACACGGGCCATATCTAGTTCAACTCTGCTTAGTAATCTGACAAGAACAGTAGCTCCTCTTCAGTCTGATACACTGTACTTGCAGGGAACAGACGCGAGTGCTATTTGCACTGTGTATGTCAATGGGAGCACAATAGTGACTTTCCTTACCAGAAAACAACTCTTGCTCGTAGGACCAGAAACTGCATGTGATTCAACTCCATTTAGGACTGGGAAACAAAAGCTAGCTCACCTTACAAGAAACACACTCTGCTTTAGAGAAAAGAGCACTCTTCTACTCTACTGTGTTTCCTTTAGGGCCAGAACTGTGAGCTTGCTCAGAAAAAAAGAACTGTGCTTCCTACACAAGGGCCATATCTAGTTCAGTTCTGCTTAGGAAACTGACAAGAACAGTAGCTCCTCTTCAGTCCGATACAGTGTACTTGCTGGGAACAGACGCGAGTTCTATTTGCACTGTGTATGTCAATGGGAGCGCAATAGTGACTTTCCTTACCAGAAAACAACTCTTGCTCGTAAGACCAGAAACTGCATGAGATTCAACTCCATTTAGGACTGGGAAACAAATGCTAGCTTGCCTTACATGAAACACACTCTGCTTTTGAGAAAAGAGCACTCTTCTACTCTACTGTGTTTCCTATGGGGTCCGAACAGTGAGCTTGCTCAGAACAAAAGAACTGTGCTTCCTACACACACGGGCCATATCTAGTTCAACTCTGCTTAGTAATCTGACAAGAACAGTAGCTCCTCTTCAGTCTGATACACTGTACTTGCAGGGAACAGACGCGAGTGCTATTTGCACTGTGTATGGCAATTGGAGCACAATAGTGACTTGTCTTACCAGAAAACAACTCTTGCTCGTAGGACAAAAAACTGCATGTGACTCAACTCCATTTAGGACTAGGAAACAATCGCTAGCTCAACTTCCAAGAAACACACTCTGCTTTTGAGAAAAGAGCACTCTTCTACTCTACTGTGTTTCCTATGGGGTCCGAATATTGAGCTTGCTCAGAACAAAAGAACTGTGCTTCCTACACACGGCCATATCTAGTTCAACTCTGCTTAGGAAACTGACAAGAACAGTAGCTCCTCTTCAGTCCGATACAGTGTACTTGCTGGGAACAGACGCGAGTTCTATTTGCACTGTGTATGTCAATGGGAGCGCAATAGTGACTTTCCTTACCAGAAAACAACTCTTGCTCGTAAGACCAGAAACTGCATGAGATTCAACTCCATTTAGGACTGGGAAACAAATGCTAGCTTGCCTTACATGAAACACACTCTGCTTTTGAGAAAAGAGCACTCTTCTACTCTACTGTGTTTCCTATGGGGTCCGAACAGTGAGCTTGCTCAGAACAAAAGAACTGTGCTTCCTACACACACGGGCCATATCTAGTTCAACTCTGCTTAGTAATCTGACAAGAACAATAGCTCCTCTTCAGTCTGATACACTGTACTTGCTGGGAACAGACGCGAGTGATTTTGCACTGTGTATGGCAATTGGAGCACAATAGTGACTTGTCTTACCAGAAAACAACTCTTGCTCGTAGGACAAAAAACTGCATGAGATTCAACTCCATTTAGGACTAGGAAACAATCGCTAGCTCGACTTCCAAGAAACACACTCTGCTTTTGAGAAAAGAGCACTCTTCTACTCTACTGTGTTTCCTATGGGGTCCGAGCAGTGAGCTTGCTCAGAACAAAAGAACTGTGCTTCCTACACACACGGCCATATCTAGATCAATTCTGCTTAGGAACCTGACAAGAACAATAGCTCCTCTTCAGTCCAATACACTGTACTTGCTGGGAACAGACGCCAGTGCTATTTGTCCTGTGTACGGCAATGGCAGCGCAATAGTGACTCTTCTTACCAGAAAACAACTCTTGCTAGTAGGACCAGAAACTGCATGTGATTCAACTCCATTTAGGACTGGGAAACAAAAGCTAGCTCAACTTACTAGAAACACACTCTGCTTTAGAGAAAAGAGAACTCTTCTACTGTACTGTGTTTCCTATAGGGCCAGAACAGTGAGCTTGCTCAGAACAAAAGAACTGTGCTTCCTACACACGGGCCATATCTAGTTCAACTCTGCTTAGGAAACTGACAAGAACAGTAGCTCCTCTTCAGTCCGATACACTGTACTTGCTGGGAACAGACGCGAGTGATTTTGCACTGTGTATGTCAATGGGAGCGCAATAGTGACTTTCCTTACCAGAAAACAACTCTTGCTCGTAAGACCAGAAACTGCATGAGATTCAACTCCATTTAGGACTGGGAAACAAACGCTAGCTCGCCTTACATGAAATACACTCTGCTTTTGAGAAAAGAGCACTCTTCTACTCTACTGTGTTTCCTATGGGGTCCGAGCAGTGAGCTTGCTCAGAACAAAAGAACTGTGCTTCCTACACACACGGGCCATATCTAGTTCAATTTTGCTTAGTAAACTGACAAGAACAATAGCTCCTCTTCCTTCCAATACACTGTAATTGCAGGGAACAGACGCGAGTGCTATTGGCACTGTGTATGGCAATTGGAGCACAATAGTGACTTGTCTTACCAGAAAACAACTCTTGCTCGTAGGACAAAAAACTGCATGTGACTCAACTCCATTTAGGACTAGGAAACAAACGCTAGCTCGACTTCCAAGAAACACACTCTGCTTTTGAGAAAAGAGCACTCTTCTACTCTACTGTGTTTCCTATAGAGCCAGAAGAGTGAACTTGCTCAGAACATTAGAACTGTGCTTCCTACACACACGGCCATATCTAGTTCACTTCTGCTTAGGAACCTGACAAGAACAGTAGATCCTCTTCTGTACAATACACTGTACTTGCTGGGAACAGACGCCAGTGCTATTTGTCCTGTGTATGACAATGGCAGCGCAATAGTGACTCTTCTTACCATAAAACAACCCTTGCTCGTAGGATTAGAAACTGCATGTGATTCAACTCCATTTAGGACTGGGAAACAAACGCTAGCTCGACTTACAAGAAACACACTCTGCTTTAGGGAAAAGAGCACTCTTCTACTCTATTGTGTTTCTATAGGGCCAGAACAGTGAGCTTGCTCAGAACAAAAGAACTGTGCTTCCTACACACGGACCATAACTAGTTCAACTCTGCTTAGGAAACTGACAAGAACAGTAGCTCCTCTTCAGTCCGATACACTGTACTTGCTGGGAACAGACGCCAGTGCTATTTGCACTGTGAATGGCAATGGGAGCGCAATAGTGACTTTCCTTACCAGAAAACAACTCTTGCTCGTAGGACCAGAAACTGCATGTGATTCAACTCCATTTAGGACTGGGAAACAAACGCTAGCTTGACTTACAAGAAACACACTCTGCTTTAGATAAAAGAGCACTCTTCTACTCTACTGTGTTTCCTATAGGGCCAGAACAGTGAGCCTGCTCAGAACAAAAGAACTTTGCTTCCTAACACGGGCCATATCTAGTTCAACTCTGCTTAGGAAACTGACAAGAACAGTAACTCTTCTCAGTCCGATACACTGTACTTGCTGGGAACAGACGCGAGTGCTATTTGCACTGTGTATGTCAATGGGAGCACAATAGTGACTTTCCTTACCAGAAAACAACTCTTGCTCGTAAGACCAGAAACTGCATGAGATTCAACTCCATTTAGGACTGGGAAACAAATGCTAGCTCGCCTTACATGAAACACACTCTGCTTTTGAGAAAAGAGCACTCTTCTACTCTACTGTGTTTCCTATGGGGTCCGAACAGTGAGCTTGCTCAGAACAAAAGAACTGTGCTTCCTACACACATGGGCCATATCTAGTTCAACTCTGCTTAGGAAACTGACAAGAACAATAGATCCTCTTTCTTCCAATACACTGTACATGCAGGGAACAGACACGAGAGCTATTTGCACTGTGTATGGCAATTGCAGCACAATAGTGACTTGTCTTACCAGAAAACAACTCTTACTCGTAGGACAAAAAACTGCATGTGACTCAACTCCATTTAGGACTAGGAAAGAAACGCTAGCTCGACTTCCAAGAAACACACTCTGCTTTTGAGAAAAGAGCACTCTTCTACTCTACTGTGTTTCCTATAGAGCCAGAAGAGTGAACTTGCTCAGAACATTAGAACTGTGCTTCCTACACACACGGCCATATCTAGTTCAATTCTGCTTAGGAACCTGACAAGAACAGTAGATCCTCTTCTGTACAATACAATGTACTTGCTGGGAACAGACGCCAGTGCTATTTGTCCTGTGTATGGCAATGGCAGCGCAATAGTGACTCTTCTTACCATAAAACAACTCTTGCTCGTAGGACTAGAAACTGCATGTGATTCAACTCCATTTAGGACTGGGAAACAAACGCTAGCTTGCCTTACAAGAAACACACTCTACTGTAGGGAAAAGAGCACTCTTCTCTTCTATTGTGTTTCCTATAGGGCCAGAACAGTGAGCTTGCTCAGAACAAAACAACTGTGCTTCCTGCACATGGGACATAACTAGTTCAACTCTGCTTAGGAAACTGACAAGAACAGTAGCTCCTCTTCAGTCCGATACACTGTACTTGCTGGGAACAGACGCAAGTGCTATTTGCACTGTGTATGGCAATGGGAGCGCAGTAGTGACTTTCTTTACCAGAAAACAACTCTTGCTCGTAGGACCAGAAACTGCATGTGATTCAACTCCATTTAGGACTGGGAAACAAATGCTAGCTCGCCTTACAAGAAACACACTCTGCTTTTGAGAAAAGAGCACTCTTCTACTCTACTGTGTTTCCTATGGGGTCCGAACAGTGAGCTTGCTCAGAACAAAAGAACTGTGCTTTCTACACACACGGGCCATATCTAGTTCAACTCTGCTTAGGAAACAAACAAGAACAGTAGCTCCTCTTCAGTCCGATACACTGTACTTGCGGGGAACAGACGCGAGTGCTATTTGCACTGTGTATGGCATTGGACCACAATAGTGACTCGTCTTACCAGAAAACAACTCTTGCTCGTAGGACAAAAAACTGCATGTGACTCAACTCCATTTAGGACTGGGAAACAAACGCTAGATCGACTTACAAGAAAAACACTCTGCTTTTGAGAAAAGAGCACTCTTCTACTCTACTGTGTTTCCTATGGGGTCCGAACAGTGAGCTTGCTCGGAACAAAAGAACTGTGCTTCCTACACATACGGGCCATATCTAGTTCAATTTTGCTTAGGAACCTGACAAGAACAGTAGATCCTCTTCAGTCCAATACACTATACCTGCTGGGAACAGATGCCAGTGCTATTTGTCCTGTGTATGGCAAAGGCAGCGCAATAATGACTCTTCTTACCAGAAAACAACTCTTGCTCGTAGGACCAGAAACTGCATGTGATTCCACTCCATTTAGGACTGGGAAACAAACTCTAGCTCGCTTTACAAGAAACACACTCTGCTTTTGAGAAAAGAGCACTCTTCTACTCTACTGTGTTTCCTAGGTGTTCCGAAAAGTGAGCTTGCTCAGAACAAAAAAACTGTGCTTCCTACACACACGGCCATATCTAGTTCAAGTCTGCTTAGGAACCTGACAAGAAGAGTAGATCCTTTTCAGTCCAATACAGTGTACTTGCTGGGAAGAGACGCCAATGCTATTTGTCCTGTGTATGGCAATGGCAGCGCAATAGTGACTCTTCTTACCAGAAAACAACTCTTGCTTGTAGGACCAGAAACTGCATGTGATTCAACTCCATTTAGGACTGGCAAACAAAAGCTAGCTCACCTTACAAGAAACACACTCTGCTTTAGAGAAAAGAGCACACTTCTACTCTACTGTGTTTCCTAAAGGGCCAGAAGAGTGAGCTTGCTCAGAACCAAAGAACTGTGCTTCCTACACACGGGCCATATCTAGTTCAACTCTGCTTAGGAAACTGAGAAGAACAGTAGCTCCTCTTCAGTCCAATACACTGTACTTGCAGGGAACAGACGCGAGTGCTATTTGCACTGTGTATGGCATTGGAGCACAATAGTGACTTCTCTTACCAGAAAACAACTCTTGCTCGTAGGACAAAAAACTGCATGTGACTCAACTCCATTTAACTGGGAAACAAACGCTAGCTCGACTTCCAAGGAACACACTCTGCTTTTGAGAAAAGAGCACTCTTCTACTCTACTGTGTTTCCTATGTGTTCTGAACAGTGAGCTTGCTCAGAACAAAAAAACTGTGCTTCCTACTCACACGGCCATATCTAGTTCAACTCTGCTTAGGAACCTGACAAGAACAGTAGATCCTCTTCAGTCCAATACACTGTACTTGCTGGGAACAGACGCCAGTGCTATTTGTCCTGTGTATGGCAATGGCAGCGCAATAGTGACTCTTCTTACCAGAAAACAACTCTTGCTAGTAGGACCAGAAACTGCATGTGATTCAACTCCATTTAGGACTGGGAAATAAAAGCTAGCTCAACTTACTAGAAACACACTCTGCTTTAGAGAAAAGAGCACTCTTCTACTCTACTGTGTTTCCTATAGGGCCAGAACAGTGAGCTTGCTCAGAACAAAAGAACAGTGCTTCCTACACACGGGCCATATCTAGTTCAACTCTGCTTAGGAAACTGACAAGAACAGTAGCTCCTCTTCAGTCCGATACACTGTACTTGCTGGGAACAGACGCAAGTGCTATTTGCACTGTGTATGTCAATGGGAGCGCAATAGTGACTTTCCTTACCAGAAAACAACTCTTGCTCATAAGACCAGAAACTGCATGAGATTCACCTCCATTTAGGACTGGGAAACAAATGCTAGCTCGCCTTACATGAAACACACTCTCCTTTTGAGAAAAGAGCACTCTTCTACTCTACTGTGTTTCCTATGGGGTCCGAACAGTGAGCTTGCTCAGAACAAAAGAACTGTGCTTCCTACACACACGGGCCATATCTAGTTCAACTCTGCTTAGAAAACTGACAAGAACAATAGCTCCTCTTCCTTGCAATACACTGTACTTGCTGGGAACAGTCGCGAGTGCTATTTGCACTGTGTATGGCAATTGGAGCACAATAGTGACTTGTCTTACCAGAAAACAACTCTTGCTCGTAGGACAAAAAACTGCATGTGACTCAACTCCATTTAGGACTAGGAAACAAACGCTAGCTCGATTTCCAAGAAACACACTCTGCTTTTGAGAAAAGAGCACTCTTCTACTCTACTGTGTTTCCTATAGAGCCAGAAGAGTGAACTTGCTCAGAACATTAGAACTGTGCTTCCTACACACACGGCCATATCTAGTTCAATTCTGCTTAGGAACCTGACAAGAACAGTAGATCCTCTTCTGTACAATACACTGTACTTGCTGGGAACAGACGCCAGTGCTATTTGTCCTGTGTATGGCAATGGCAGCGCAATAGTGATTCTTTTTAACATAAAACAACCCTTGCTCGTAGGATTAGAAACTGCATGTGATTCAACTCCATTTATGACTGGGAAACAAACGCTAGCTCGAATTACAAGAAACACACTCTGCTTTAGGGAAAAGAGCACTCTTCTACTCTACAGTGTTTCCTATAGAGCCAGAACAGTGAGCTTGCTCAGATCAAAAGAACTGTGCTTCCTACACACGGACCATAACTAGTTCAACTCTGCTTAGGAAACTGACAAGAACAGTAGCTCCTCTTCAGTCCGATACACTGTACTTGCTGGGAACAGACGCGAGTGCTATTTGCACTGTGTATGGCAATGGGAGCGCAATAGTGACTTTCCTTACCAGAAAACAACTCTTGCTCGTAGGACCAGAAACTGCATGTGATTCAACTCCATTTAGGACTGGGAAACAAAAGCTAGCTCACCTTACAAGAAACACACTCTGCTTTAGATAAAAGAGCACTCTTCTAGTCTACTGTGTTTCCTACAGGGCCAGAACAGTGAGCTTGCTCAGAACAAAAGAACTTTGCTTCCTACACACGGGGCATATCTAGTTCAACTCTGCTTAGGAAACTATCAAGAACAGTAGCTCCTCTTCAGTCCGATACACTGTACTTTCTGGGAACAGACGCGAGTGCTATTTGCACTGTGTATGTCAATGGGAGCACAATAGTGACTTTCCTTACCAGAAAACAACTCTTGCTCGTAAGACCAGAAATTGCATGAGATTCAACTCCATTTAGGACTGGGAAACAAATGCTAGCTCGCCTTACATGAAACACACTCTGCTTTTGAGAAAAGAGCACACTTCTACTCTACTGTGTTTCCTATGGGGTCCGAACAGTGAGCTTGCTCAGAACAAAAGAACTGTGCTTCCTACACACACGGGCCATATCTAGTTCAACTCTGCTTAGGAAACAAACAAGAACAGTAGCTCCTCTTCAGTCCGATACACTGTACTTGCGGGGAACAGATGCGAGTGCTATTTGCACTGTGTATGGCATTGGACCACAATAGTGACTCGTCTTACCAGAAAACAACTCTTGCTCGTAGGACAAAAAACTGCATGTGACTCAACTCCATTTAGGACTGGGAAACAAACGCTAGCTCGACTTACAAGAAACACACTCTGCTTTTGAGAAAAGAGCACTCTTCTACTCTACTGTGTTTCCTATGGGGTCCGAACAGTGAGCTTGCTCGGAACAAAAGAACTGTGCTTCCTACACATACGGGCCTTATCTAGTTCAATTTTGATTAGGAACCTGACAAGAACAGTAGATCCTCTTCAGTCCAATACACTATACCTGCTGGGAACAGACGCCAGTGCTATTTGTCCTGTGTATGGCAAAGGCAGCGCAATAGTGACTCTTCTTACCAGAAAACAACTCTTGCTCGTAAGACCAGAAACTGCATGTGATTCCACTCCATTTAGGACTGGGAAACAAACTCTAGCTCGCTTTACAAGAAACACACTCTGCTTTTGAGAAAAGAGCACTCTTCTACTCTACTGTGTTTCCTAGGTGTTCCGAAAAGTGAGCTTGCTCAGAACAAAAAAACTGTGCTTCCTACACACACGGCCATATCTAGTTCAAGTCTGCTTAGGAACCTGACAAGAAGAGTAGATCCTTTTCAGTCCAATACACTCTACTTGCTGGGAAGAGAAGCCAATGCTATTTGTCCTGTGTATGGCAATGGCAGCGCAATAGTGACTCTTCTTACCAGAAAACAACTCTTGCTTGTAGGACCAGAAACTGCATGTGATTCAACTCCATTTAGGACTGGCAAACAAAAGCTAGCTCACCTTACAAGAAACACACTCTGCTTTACAGAAAAGAGCACACTTCTACTCTACTGTGTTTCCTAAAGGGCCAGAACAGTGAGCTTGCTCAGAACCAAAGAACTGTGCTTCCTACACACGGGCCATATCTAGTTCAACTCTGCTTAGGAAACTGAGAAGAACAGTAGCTCCTCTTCAGTCCAATACACTGTACTTGCAGGGAACAGACGCGAGTGCTATTTGCACTGTGTATGGCATTGGAGCACAATAGTGACTTCTCTTACCAGAAAACAACTCTTGCTCGTAGGACAAAAAACTGCATGTGACTCAACTCCATTTATGACTGGGAAACAAACGCTAGCTCGACTTCCAAGGAACACACTCTGCTTTTGAGAAAAGAGCACTCTTCTACTCTACTGTGTTTCCTATGTGTTCTGAACAGTGAGCTTGCTCAGAACAAAAAAACTGTGCTTCCTACTCACACGGCCATATCTAGTTCAACTCTGCTTAGGAACCTGACAAGAACAGTAGATCCTCTTCAGTCCAATACACTGTACTTGCTGGGAACAGACGCCAGTGCTATTTGTCCTGTGTATGGCAATGGCAGCGCAATAGTGACTCTTCTTACCAGAAAACAACTCTTGCTAGTAGGACCAGAAACTGCATGTGATTCAACTCCATTTAGGACTGGGAAATAAAAGCTAGCTCAACTTACTAGAAACACACTCTGCTTTAGAGAAAAGAGCACTCTTCTACTCTACTGTGTTTCCTATAGGGCCAGAACAGTGAGCTTGCTCAGAACAAAAGAACAGTGCTTCCTACACAAAGGCCATATCTAGTTCAACTCTGCTTAGGAAACTGACAAGAACAGTAGCTCCTCTTCAGTCCGATACACTGTACTTGCTGGGAACATACGCAAGTGCTATTTGCACTGTGTATGTCAATGGGAGCACAATAGTGACTTTCCTTACCAGAAAACAACTCTTGCTCATAAGACCAGAAACTGCATGAGATTCAACTCCATTTAGGACTGGGAAACAAATGCTAGCTCGCCTTACATGAAACACACTCTGCTTTTGAGAAAAGAGCACTCTTCTACTCTACTGTGTTTCCTATGGGGTCCGAACAGTGAGCTTGCTCAGAACAAAAGAACTGTGCTTCCTACACACATGGGCCATATCTAGTTCAACTCTGCTTAGGAAACTGACAAGAACAATAGATCCTCTTCCTTCCAATACACTGTACATGCAGGGAACAGACACGAGAGCTATTTGCACTGTGTATGGCAATTGGAGCACAATAGTGACTTGTCTTACCAGAAAACAACTCTTACTCGTAGGACAAAAAACTGCATGTGACTCAACTCCATTTAGGACTAGGAAACAAACGCTAGCTCGACTTCCAAGAAACACACTCTGCTTTTGAGAAAAGAGCACTCTTCTACTCTACTGTGTTTCCTATAGAGCCAGAAGAGTGAACTTGCTCAGAACATTAGAACTGTGCTTCCTACACACACGGCCATATCTAGTTCAATTCTGCTTAGGAACCTGACAAGAACAGTAGATCCTCTTCTGTACAATACAATGTACTTGCTGGGAACAGACGCCAGTGCTATTTGTCCTGTGTATGGCAATGGCAGCGCAATAGTGACTCTTCTTACCATAAAACAACTCTTGCTCGTAGGACTAGAAACTGCATGTGATTCAACTCCATTTAGGACTGGGAAACAAACGCTAGCTTGCCTTACAAGAAACACACTCTACTATAGGGAAAAGAGCACTCTTCTCTTCTATTGTGTTTCCTATAGGGCCAGAACAGTGAGATTGCTAAGAACAAAAGAACTGTGCTTCCTGCACATGGGACATAACTAGTTCAACTCTGCTTAGTAAACTGACAAGAACAGTAGCTCCTCTTCAGTCCGATACACTGTACTTGCTGGGAACAGACGCAAGTGCTATTTGCACTGTGTATGGCAATGGGAGCGCAGTAGTGACTTTCTTTACCAGAAAACAACTCTTGCTCGTAGGACCAGAAACTGCATGTGATTCAACTCCATTTAGGACTGGGAAACAAATGCTAGCTCGCCTTACAAGAAACACACTCTGCTTTTGAGAAAAGAGCACTCTTCTACTCTACTGTGTTTCCTATGGGGTCCGAACAATGAGCTTGCTCAGAACAAAAGAACTGTGCTTTCTACACACACGGGCCATATCTAGTTCAACTCTGCTTAGGAAACAAACAAGAACAGTAGCTCCTCTTCAGTCCGATACACTGTACTTGCGGGGAACAGACGCGAGTGCTATTTGCACTGTGTATGGCATTGGACCACAATAGTGACTCGTCTTACCAGAAAACAACTCTTGCTCGTAGGATCAGAAACTGCATGTGATTCAACACCATTTAGGACTGGGAAACAAAAGCTAGCTCACCTTACAAGAAACACGCTTTGCTTTAGAGAAAAGAGCACTCTTCTACTCTACTGTGTTTCCTATAGGGCCAGAAAACTGAGCTTGCTCAGAACAAAAGAACTGTGCTTCCTACACATGGGCCATATCTAGTTCAACTCTGCTTAGGAAACTGACAAGAACAGTAGCTCCACTTCAGTCTGATACACTGTACTTGCTGGGAACAGACGCGAGTGCTATTTGCACTGTGTATGGCAATTGGAGCGCAATAGTGACTTTCCTTACCAGAAAACAACTCTTGCTCGTAAGACCAGAAACTTCATGTGATTCAACTCCATTTAGGACTGGGAAACAAATGCTAGCTCGCCTTACATGAAACACACTCTGCTTTTGAGAAAAGAGCACTCTTCTACTCTACTATGTTTCCTATAGGGCCAGAATAGTGAGCTTGCTCAGAACAAAAGAACTGTGCTTCCTACACATGGGCCATATCTAGTTCAACTCTGCTTAGGAAACTGACAAGAACAGTAGCTCCTCTTCCGTCCAATACACTGTACTTGCGGGGAACAGACGCGAGTGCTATTTGCACTGTGTATGGCAATTGGAGCACAATAGTGACTTGTCTTACCAGGAAACAACTCTTGCTCGTAGGACCAAAAACTGCATGTGACTCAACTCCATTTATGACTGGGAAACAAACGCCAACTCGACTTCCAAGAAACACACTCTGCTTTTGAGAAAAGAGCACTCTTCTACTCTACTGTGTTTCCAATGGGGTCCAAACAGTGAGCTTGCTCAGAACAAAAGAACTGTGCTTCCTACACGCACGGACCATATCTAGTTCAATTGTGCTTAGTAAACTGACAAGAACAGTAGCTCCTATTCAGTCCAATACACTGTACTTGCTGGGAAAAGACGCGAGTGCTATTTGCCTTGTAAAGGGCAATGGGAGCGCAATAGTGACTTTCCTTACCAGAAAAAAACTCTTGTTCATAGGACCAGAAACTGCATGTGATTCAACTCCATTTAGGACAAGGAAACAAACGCTAGCTCGCCTTACAAAAACACACTCTGCTTTTGAGAAAAGAGCACTCTTCTACTCTACTGTGTTTCCTATGTGTTCCGAAAAGTGAGCTTGCTCAGAACAAAAAAACTGTGCTTCCTACACACACGGCCATATCTAGTTCAAGTCTGCTTAGGAACCTGACAAGAACAGTAGATCCTCTTCAGTTCAATACACTGTACTTGCTGGGAACAGACGCCAGTGCTATTTGTCCTGTGTATGGCAATGGCAGCGCAATAGTTACTCTTCTTACCAGAAAACAAATCTTGCTCGTAGGACCAGAAACTGCATGTGATTCAACTCCATTTAGGACTGGGAAACAAACTCTAGCTCGCTTTACAAGAAACACACTCTGCTTTTGAGAAAAGAGCACTCTTCTACTCTTCTGTGTTTCCTATAGGGCCAGAACAGTGAGTTTGCTCAGAAAAAAAGAACTGTACTTCCTACACACACGGGCCATATCTAGTTCAACTCTGCTTAGGAAACTGAGAAGAACAGTAGCTCCTTTTCAGTCCAATACACTGTACTTGCTGGGAACAGACGGGAGGACTATTTGCCCTCTGTATGGCAATGGGAGCGCAATAGTGACTTTCCTTACCAGAAAACAACTCCTGCTCGTAGCACCAGAAACTGCATGTGATTCCACTCCATTTAGGACTGGGAAACAAACGCTAGCTCGCCTTACAAGAAACACATTCTGCTTTAGAGAAAAGAGCACTCTTCTACTCTACTGTGTTTCCTATGGGGTCCAAACGGTGAGCTTGCTCAGAACAAAAGAACTGTGCTTCCTACACACGCGGGCCATATCTAGTTCAACTCTGCTTAGGAAACTGACAAGAACAGTAGCTCCTCTTCAGTCCGATACACTGTTCTTGCTGGGAACAGACGTGAGAGCTATTTGCACTCTGTATGGCAAGGGGAGCACAATAGTGACTTTCCTTACCAGAAAACAACTCTTGCTCTTAGGACCAGAAACTGCATGTGATTCAACTCCATTTAGGACTGGGAAACAAACGCTAGCTCGCCTTACAAGAAACACACTCTGCTTTAGAGAAAAGAGCACTCTTCTACACTACTGTGTTTCCTATGGTGTCCGAACAGTGAGCTTGCTCAGAACAAAAGAACTGTGCTTCCTACACACACGGCCATATCTAGTTCAATTCTGCTTAGGAACCTGACAAGAACAGTAGGTCCTCTTCAGTCCAATACACTGTACTTGCTGGGAACAGACGCCTGTGCTATTTGTCCTATGTATGGCAATGGCAGCGCAATAGTGACTCTTCTTACCAGAAAACAACTCTTGCTCGTAGGACTAGAAACTGCATGTGATTCAACTCCATTTAGGACTGGGAAACAAACGCTAGCTCGCCTTACAAGAAACACACTCTGCTTTTGAGAAAGGCCACTCTTCCACTCTACTGTGTTTCCTATAGGGCCAGAAGAGTGAGCTTGCTCAGAACAAAAGAACTGTGCTTCCTACACACGGGCCATAACTAGTTCAACTCTGCTTAGGAAACTGACAAGAACAGTAGCTCCTCTTCAGTCCGATACACTGTACTTGCTGGGAACAGACGTGAGAGCTATTTGCACTATGTATGGCAATGGGAGCACAATAGTGACTTTCCTTACCAGAAAACAACTCTTGCTCGTAGGACCAGAAACTGCATGTGATTCAACTCCATTTAGGACTGGGAAACAAACGCTAGCTCGCCTTACAAGAAACACACTCTGCTTTAGAGAAAAGAGCACTCTTCTACACTACTGTGTTTCCTATGGTGTCCGAACAGTGAGCTTGCTCAGAACAAAAGAACTGTGCTTCCTACACACGGCCATATCTAGTTCAATTCTGCTTAGGAACTTGACAAGGACAGTAGATTCTCTTCAGTCCAGTACACTGTAATTGCTGGGAACAGACACCAGTGCTGTTTGTCCTGTGTATGGCAATGGCAGCGCAATAGTGACTCTTCATACCAGAAAACAACTCTTGCTCGTAGGATCAGAAACTGCATGTGATTCAACACCATTTAGGACTGGGAAACAAAAGCTAGCTCACCGTACAAGAAACACGCTTTGCTTTAGAGAAAAGAGCACTCTTCTACTCTACTGTGTTTCCTATAGGGCCAGAATACTGAGCTTGCTCAGAACAAAAGAACTGTGCTTCCTACACATGGGCCATATCTAGTTCAACTCTGCTTAGGAAACTGACAAGAACAGTAGCTCCTCTTCAGTCTGATACACTGTACTTGCTGGGAACAGACGCGAGTGCTATTTGCACTGTGTATGGCAATGGGAGCGCAATAGTGACTTTCCTTACCAGAAAACAACTCTTGCTCGTTAAGACCAGAAACTTCATGTGATTCAACTCCATTTAGGACTGGGAAACAAATGCTAACTCGCCTTACATGAAACACACTCTGCTTTTGAGAAAAGAGCACTCTTCTACACTACTGTGTTTCCTATGGTGTCCGAACAGTGAGCTTGCTCAGAACAAAAGAACTGTGCTTCCTACACACGGCCATATCTAGTTCAATTCTGCTTAGGAACTTGACAAGGACAGTAGATTCTCTTCAGTCCAGTACACTGTAATTGCTGGGAACAGACACCAGTGCTGTTTGTCCTGTGTATGGCAATGGCAGCGCAATAGTGACTCTTCATACCAGAAAACAACTCTTGCTCGTAGGATCAGAAACTGCATGTGATTCAACACCATTTAGGACTGGGAAACAAAAGCTAGCTCACCGTACAAGAAACACGCTTTGCTTTAGAGAAAAGAGCACTCTTCTACTCTACTGTGTTTCCTATAGGGCCAGAATAGTGAGCTTGCTCAGAACAAAAGAACTGTGCTTCCTACACATGGGCCATATCTAGTTCAACTCTGCTTAGGAAACTGACAAGAACAGTAGCTCCTCTTCCGTCCAATACACTGTACTTGCTGGGAACAGACGCGAGTGCTATTTGCACTGTGTATGGCAATTGGAGCACAATAGTGACTTGTCTTACCAGGAAACAACTCTTGCTCGTAGGACCAAAAACTGCATGTGACTCAACTCCATTTATGACTGGGAAACAAACGCTAGCTCGACTTCCAAGAAACACACTCTGCTTTTGAGAAGAGAGCACTCTTCTACTCTACTGTGTTTCCTATGGGGTCCAAACAGTGAGCTTGCTCAGAACAAAAGAAATGTGCTTCCTACACGCACGGACCATATCTAGTTCAATTGTGCTTAGTAAACTGACAAGAACAGTAGCTCCTATTCAGTCCAATACACTGTACTTGCTGGGAAAAGACGCGAGTGCTATTTGCCTTGTAAAGGCAATGGGAGCGCAATAGTGACTTTCCTTACCAGAAAACAACTCTTGTTCATAGGACCAGAAACTGCATGTGATTCAACTCCATTTAGGACAAGGAAACAAACGCTAGCTCGCCTTACAAAAACACACTCTGCTTTTGAGAAAAGAGCACTCTTCTACTCTACTGTGTTTCCTATGTGTTCCGAAAAGTGAGCTTGCTCAGAACAAAAAAACTGTGCTTCCTACACACACGGCCATATCTAGTTCAAGTCTGCTTAGGAACCTGACAAGAACAGTAGATCCTCTTCAGTTCAATACACTGTACTTGCTGGGAACAGACGCCAGTGCTATTTGTCCTGTGTATGGCAATGGCAGCGCAATAGTTACTCTTCTTACCAGAAAACAAATCTTGCTCCTAGGACCAGAAACTGCATGTGATTCAACTCCATTTAGGACTGGGAAACAAACTCTAGCTCGCTTTACAAGAAACACACACTGCTTTTGAGAAAAGAGCACTCTTCTACTCTTCTGTGTTTCCTATAGGGCCAGAACAGTGAGTTTGCTCAGAAAAAAAGAACTGTACTTCCTACACACACGGGCCATATCTAGTTCAACTCTGCTTAGGAAACTGACAAGAACAGTAGCTCCTCTTCAGTCCGATACACTGTTCTTGCTGGGAACAGACGTGAGAGCTATTTGCACTATATATGGCAAGGGGAGCACAATAGTGACTTTCCTTACCAGAAAACAACTCTTGCTCTTAGGACCAGAAACTGCATGTGATTCAACTCCATTTAGGACTGGGAAACAAACGCTAGCTCGCCTTACAAGAAACACACTCTGCTTTAGAGAAAAGAGCACTCTTCTACACTACTGTGTTTCCTATGGTGTCCGAACAGTGAGCTTGCTCAGAACAAAAGAACTGTGCTTCCTACACACACGGCCATATCTAGTTCAATTCTGCTTAGGAACCTGACAAGAACAGTAGATCCTCTTCAGTCCAATACACTGTACTTGCTGGGAACAGACGCCAGTGCTATTTGTCCTATGTATGGCAATGGCAGCGCAATAGTGACTCTTCTTACCAGAAAACAACTCTTGCTCGTAGGACTAGAAACTGCATGTGATTCAACTCCATTTAGGACTGGGAAACAAACGCTAGCTCGCCTTACAAGAAACACACTCTGCTTTTGAGAAAAGAGCACTCTTCCACTCTACCGTGTTTCCTATAGGGCCAGAAGAGTGAGCTTGCTCAGAACAAAAGAACTGTGCTTCCTACACACGGGCCATAACTAGTTCAACTCTGCTTAGGAAACTGACAAGAACAGTAGCTCCTCTTCAGTCCGATACACTGTACTTGCTGGGAACAGACGTGAGAGCTATTTGCACTATGTATGGCAAGGGGAGCACAATAGTGACTTTCCTTACCAGAAAACAACTCTTGCTCTTAGGACCAGAAACTGCATGTGATTCAACTCCATTTAGGACTGGGAAACAAACGCTAGCTCGCCTTACAAGAAACACACTCTGCTTTAGAGAAAAGAGCACTCTTCTACACTACTGTGTTTCCTATGGTGTCCGAACAGTGAGCTTGCTCAGAACAAAAGAACTGTGCTTCCTACACACGGCCATATCTAGTTCAATTCTGCTTAGGAACCTGACAAAGACAGTAGATTCTCTTCAGTCCAGTACACTGTAATTGCTGGGAACAGACACCAGTGCTGTTTGTCCTGTGTATGGCAATGGCAGCGCAATAGTGACTCTTCATACCAGAAAACAACTCTTGCTCGTAGGATCAGAAACTGCATGTGATTCAACACCATTTAGGACTGGGAAACAAAAGCTAGCTCACCGTACAAGAAACACGCTTTGCTTTAGAGAAAAGAGCACTCTTGTACTCTACTGGGTTTCCTATAGGGCCAGAATACTGAGCTTGCTCAGAACAAAAGAACTGTGCTTCCTACACATGGGCCATATCTAGTTCAACTCTGCTTAGGAAACTGACAAGAACAGTAGCTCCTCTTCAGTCTGATACACTGTACTTGCTGGGAACAGACGCGAGTGCTATTTGCACTGTGTATGGCAATGGGAGCGCAATAGTGACTTTCCTTACCAGAGAACAACTCTTGCTCGTTAAGACCAGAAACTTCATGTGATTCAATTCCATTTAGGACTGGGAAACAAATGCTAGCTCGCCTTACATGAAACACACTCTGCTTTTGAGAAAAGAGCACTCTTCTACTCTACTGTGTTTCCTATAGGGCCAGAATAGTGAGCTTGCTCAGAACAAAAGAACTGTGCTTCCTACACATGGGCCATATCTAGTTCAACTCTGCTTAGGAAACTGACAAGAACAGTAGCTCCTCTTCCGTCCAATACACTGTACTTGCTGGGAACAGACGCGAGTGCTATTTGCACTGTGTATGGCAATTGGAGCACAATAGTGACTTGTCTTACCAGGAAACAACTCTTGCTCGTAGGACCAAAAACTGCATGTGACTCAACTCCATTTATGACTGGGAAACAAACGCTAGCTCGACTTCCAAGAAACACACTCTGCTTTTGAGAAAAGAGCACTCTTCTACTCTACTGTGTTTCCTATGGGGTCCAAACAGTGAGCTTGCTCAGAACAAAAGAACTGTGCTTCCTACACGCACGGACCATATCTAGTTCAATTGTGCTTAGTAAACTGACAAGAACAGTAGTTCCTCTTCAGTCCAATACACTGTACTTGCTGGGAAAAGACGCGAGTGCTATTTGCCTTGTAAAGGGCAATGGGAGCGCAATAGTGACTTTCCTTACCAGAAAACAACTCTTGTTCATAGGACCAGAAACTGCATGTGATTCAACTCCATTTAGGACTAGGAAACAAACGCTAGCTCGCCTTACAAAAACACACTCTGCTTTTGAGAAAAGAGCACTCTTCTACTCTACTGTGTTTCCTATGTGTTCCGAAAAGTGAGCTTGCTCAGAACAAAAAAACTGTGCTTTCTACACACACGGCCATATCTAGTTCAAGTCTGCTTAGGAACCTGACAAGAACAGTAGATCCTCTTCAGTTCAATACACTGTACTTGCTGGGAACAGACGCCAGTGCTATTTGTCCTGTGTATGGCAATGGCAGCGCAATAGTTACTCTTCTTACCAGAAAACAAATCTTGCTCGTAGGACCAGAAACTGCATGTGATTCAACTCCATTTAGGACTGGGAAACAAACTCTAGCTCGCCTTACAAGAAACACACTCTGCTTTTGAGAAAAGAGCACTCTTCTACTCTTCTGTGTTACCTATAGGGCCAGAACAGTGAGCTTGCTCAGAAAAAATGAACTGTACTTCCTACGCACACGGGCCATATCTAGTTCAACTCTGCTTAGGAAACTGAGAAGAACAGTAGCTCCTTTTCAGTCCAATACACTGTACTTGCTGGGAACAGACGGGAGGACTATTTGCCTTGTGTATGGCAATGGGAGCGCAATAGTGACTTTCCTTACCAGAAAACAACTACTGCTCGTAGGACCAGAAACTGCATGTGATTCCACTCCATTTAGGACTGGGAAACAAACGCTAGCTCGCCTTACAAGAAACACATTCTGCTTTAGAGAAAAGAGCACTCTTCTACTCTACTGTGTTTCCTATGGGGTCCAAACAGTGAGCTTGCTCAGAACAAAAGAACTGTGCTTCCTACACACGCGGGCCATATCTAGTTCAACTCTGCTTAGGAAACTGACAAGAACAGTAGCTCCTCTTCAGTCCGATACACTGTTCTTGCTGGGAACAGACGTGAGAGCTATTTGCACTATGTATGGCAAGGGGAGCACAATAGTGACTTTCCTTACCAGAAAACAACTCTTGCTCTTAGGACCAGAAACTGCATGTGATTCAACTCCATTTAGGACTGGGAAACAAACGCTAGCTCGCCTTACAAGAAACACACTATGATTTAGAGAAAAGAGCACTCTTCTACACTACTGTGTTTCCTATGGTGTCCGAACAGTGAGCTTGCTCAGAACAAAAGAAATGTGCTTCGTACACACACGGCCATATCTAGTTCAATTCTGCTTAGGAACCTGACAAGGACAGTAGTTCCTTTTCAGTCCAATACACTGTACTTGCTGGGAACAGACGCCAGTGCTATTTGTCCTATGTATGGCAATGGCAGCGCAATAGTGACTCTTCTTACCAGAAAACAACTCTTGCTCGTAGGACTAGAAACTGCATGTGATTCAAGTCCATTTAGTACTGGGAAACTAACGCTAGCTCACCTTAAAAGAAACACACTCTGCTTTTGAGAAAAGAGCACTCTTCCACTCTACTGTGTTTCCTATAGGGCCAGAAGAGTGAGCTTGCTCAGAACAAAAGAACTGTGCTTCCTACACACGGGCCATAACTAGTTCAACTCTGCTTAGGAAACTGACAAGAACAGTAGCTCCTCTTCAGTCCAATACACTGTACTTGCTGGGAACAGACGCGAGTGCTATTTGCACTATGTGTGGCAATGGGAGTACAACAGTGACTTTCCTTACCAGAAAACAACTCTTGCTCATAAGACCAGAAACTGCATGTGATTCAACTCCATTTAGGACTGGGAAACAAACGCTAGCTCGCCTTACAAGAAACACCCTCTACTTTTGAGAAAAGAGCACTCTTCTACTCTACTTTCTTTCTTATGGTGTCCGAACAGTGAGCTTGCTCAGAACAAAAGAACTGTGCTTCCTACACACACGGCCATATCTAGTTCAATTCTGCTTAAGAACCTTACAATAACAGTAGATCCTCTTCACTCCAATACACTGTACTTGCGGGGAACAGAAACGAGTGCTATTTGCACTGTGTATGGCATTGGAGCACAATAGTGACTTGTCTTACCAGAAAACAACTCTTGCTCGTAGGACAAAAAACTGCATGTGACTCAACTCCATTTATGACTGGGAAACAAACGCTAGCTCGACTTCCAAGAAACACACTCTGCTTTTGAGAAAAGAGCACTCTTCTACTCTACTGTGTTTCCTATGGGTTCCGAACAGTGAGATTGCTCAGAACAAAAAAACTGTGCTTCCTACACACACGGCCATATCTAGTTCAAGTCTGCTTAGGAACCTGACAAGAACAGTAGATCCTCTTCAGTTTAATACACTATACTTGCTGGGAACAGACGCCAGTGCTATTTGTTCTGTGTATGGCAATGGCAGCGCAATAGTGACTCTTCATACCAGAAAACAACTCTTGCTCGTAGGACTAGAAACTGCATGTGATTCAACTCCATTTAGGACTGGGAAACAAACGCTAGCTTGCCCTACAAGAAACACACTCTACTATAGGGAAAAGAGCACTCTTCTACTTTATTGTGTTTCCTATAGGGCCAGAACAGTGAGCTTGCTCAGAACAAAAGAACTGTGCTTCCTACACACGGGCCATAACTAGTTCAACTCTGCTTAGGAAACTGACAAGAACAGTAGCTCCTCTTCAGTCCGATACACTGTACTTGCTGGGAACAGACGCGAGTGCTATTTGCACTGTGTATGGCAATGGGAGCGCAACAGTGGCTTTCCTTACCAGAAAACAACTCTTTCTCGTAGGACCAGAAACTGCATGTGATTCAACTCCATTTAGGACTGGGAAACAAATGCTAGCTCCCCTTACAAGAAACACACTCTGCTTTTGATAAATTAGCACTCTTCTACTCTACTGTGTTTCCTATGGTGTCCGAACAGTGAGCTTGCTCAGAACAAAAGAACTGTGCTTCCTACACACACGGCCATATCTAGTTCAAGTCTGCTTAGGAACCTGACAAGAACAGTAGATCCTCTTCAGTCCAATACACTATACTTGCTGGGAACAGACGCCAGTGCTATTTGTCCTGTGTATGGCAAAGGCAGCGCAATAGTGACTCTTCTTACCAGAAAACAACTCTTGCTCGTAGGACCAGAAACTGCATGTGATTCCACTACATTTAGGACTGGGAAACAAACTCTAGCTCGCTTTACAAGAAGCACACTCTGCTTTTGAGAAAAGAGCACTCTTCTACTCTACTGTGTTTCCTAGGTGTTCCGAAAAGTGAGCTTGCTCAGAACAAAAAAACTGTGCTTCCTACACACACGGCCATATCTAGTTCAAGTCTGCTTAGGAACCTGACAAGAACAGTAGATCCTCTTCAGTCCAATACACTGTACTTGCTGGAAAGAGACGCCAGTGCTTTTTGTCCTGTGTATGGCAATGGCAGCGCAATAGTGACTCTTCTTACCAGAAAACAACTCTTGCTTGTAGGACCACAAACTGCATGTGATTCAACTCCGTTTAGGACTGGCAAACAAAAGCTAGCTCACCTTACAAGAAACACACTCTGCTTTAGAGAAAAGAGCACACTTCTACTCTACTGTGTTTCCTACAGGGCCAGAAGAGTGAGCTTGCTCAGAACAAAAGAACTGTGCTTCCTACACACGGTCCATATCTAGTTCAACTCTGGTTAGGAAACTGAGAAGAACAGTAGCTCCTCTTCAGTCCAATACACTGTACTTGCAGGGAACAGACGCGAGTGCTATTTGCACTGTGTATAGCATTTGGAGCACAATAGTGTCTCGTCTTACCAGAAAACAACTCTTGCACGTAGGACAAAAAACTGCATGTGACTCAACTCCATTTAGGACTGGGAAACAAACACTAGCTCGCCTTACAAGAAACACACTCTGCTTTTGAGAAAAGAGCACTCTTCTACTCTACTGTGTTTCCTATGGGGTCCGAACAGTGAGCTTGTTCAGAACAAAAGAACTGTGCTTCCTACACACACGGCCATATCTAGTTCAATTCTGCTTAGGAACCTGACAAAAAGAGTAGATCCTCATCAGTCCAATACACTGTACTTGTTGGGAACAGACGCCAGTGTTATTTGTCCTGTGTATGGCAATGGCAGCACAATAGTGACTCTTCTTATCAGAAAACAACTCTTGCTCGTAGGACCAGAAACTGCATGTGATTCCACTCCATTTAGGACTGGGAAACAAACTCTTGCTTGCTTTACAAGAAACACACTCTGCTTTTGAGAAAAGAGCACTCTTCTACTCTACTGTGTTTCCTATAGGGCCAGAACAGTGAGCTTGCTAGAACAAAAGAACTGTGCTTCCTACACACGGGCCATAACTAGTTCAACTCTGCTTAGGAAACTGACAAGAACAGTAGCTCCTCTTCAGTCCGATACACTGTACTTGCTGGGAACAGACGCGAGTGCTATTTGCACTGTGTATGGCAATTGGAGCACAATAGTGACTTGTCTTACCAGAAAACAACTCTTGCTCGTAGGACCAGAAACTGCATGTGATTCCACTCCATTTAGGACTGGGAAACAAACGCTAGATCGCTGACAAGAACAGTAGCTTTTTTTGAGTCCAATACACTGCACTTGCTGGGAACAGACGGGAGGACTATTTGCCCTGTGTATGGCAATGGGAGCGCAATAGTGACTTTCCTTACCAGAAAACAACTCCTGCTCGTAGGACCAGAAACTGCATGTGATTCCACTCCATTTAGGACTGGGAAACAAACGCTAGATCGCCTTACAAGAAACACATTCTGCTTTAGAGAAAAGAGCACTCTTCTACTCTACTGTGTTTCCTATGGGGTCCAAACAGTGAGCTTGCTCAGAACAAAAGAACTGTGCTTCCTACACACGCGGGCCATATCTAGTTCAACTCTGCTTAGGAAAATGACAAGAACAGTAGCTCCTCCTCAGTCCGATACACTGTACTTGCTGGGAACAGACGTGAGAGCTATTTGCACTATGTATGGCAAGGGGAGCACAATAGTGACTTTCCTTACCAGAAAACAAATCTTGCTCTTAGGACCAGAAACTGCATGTGATTCAACTCCATTTAGGACTGGGAAACAAACGCTAGCTCGCCTTACAAGAAACACACTCTGCTTTAGAGAAAAGAGCACTCTTCTACACTACTGTGTTTCCTATGGTGTCCGAACAGTGAGCTTGCTCAGAACAAAAGAACTGTGCTTCCTACACACACGGCCATATCTAGTTCAATTCTGCTTAGGAACCTGACAAGAACAGTAGATCCTCTTCTGTCCAATACACTGTACTTGCTGGGAACAGACGCCAGTGCTATTTGTCCTATGTATGGCAATGGCAGCGCAATAGTGACTCTTCTTACCAGAAAACAACTCTTGCTCGTAGGACTAGAAACTGCATGTGATTCAACTCCATTTAGTACTGGGAAACTAACGCTAGCTCGCCTTAAAAGAAACACACTCTGCTTTTGAGAAAAGAGCACTCTTCCACTCTACTGTGTTTCCTATAGGGCCAGAAGAGTGAGCTTGCTCAGAACAAAAGAACTGTGCTTCCTACACACGGCCATATCTAGTTCAATTCTGCTTAGGAACCTGACAAGGACAGTAGATCCTCTTCAGTCCAGTACACTGTAATTGCTGGGAACAGACACCAGTGCTGTTTGTCCTGTGTATGGCAATGGCAGCGCAATAGTGACTCTTCATACCAGAAAACAACTCTTGCTCGTAGGATCAGAAACTGCATGTGATTCAACACCATTTAGGACTGGGAAACAAAAGCTAGCTCACCTTACAAGAAACACGCTTTGCTTTAGAGAAAAGAGCACTCTTCTACTCTACTGTGTTTCCTATAGGGCCAGAATACTATGCTTGCTCAGAACAAAAGAACTGTGCTTCCTACACAAAGGCCATATCTAGTTCAACTCTGCTTAGGAACTGACAAGAACAGTAGCTCCTCTTCAGTCTGATACACTGTACTTGCTGGGAACAGACGCGTGTGCTATTTGCACTGTGTATGGCAATGGGAGCGCAATAGTGACTTTCCTTACCATAAAACAACTCTTGCTCGTAAGACCAGAAACTTCATGTGATTCAACTCCATTTAGGACTGGCGAAACAAATGCTAGCTCGCCTTACATGAAACACACTCTGCTTTTGAGAAAAGAGCACTCTTCTACTCTACTGTGTTTCCTATAGGGCCAGAATAGTGAGCTTGCTCAGAACAAAAGAACTGTGGTTCCTACACATGGGCCATATCTAGTTCAACTCTGCTTAGGAAACTGACAAGAACAGTAGCTCCTCTTCCGTCCAATACACTGTACTTGCGGGGAACAGACGCGAGTGCTATTTGCACTGTGTATGGCAATTGGAGCACAATAGTGACTTGTCTTACCAGGAAACAACTCTTGCTCGTAGGACCAAAAACTGCATGTGACTCAAATCCATTTATGACTGGGAAACAAACGCTAGCTCGACTTCCAAGAAACACACTCTGCTTTTGAGAAAAGAGCACTCTTCTACTCTACTGTGTTTCCTATGGGGTCCAAACAGTGAGCTTGCTCAGAACAAAAGAACTGTGCTTCCTACACGCACGGACCATATCTAGTTCAATTGTGCTTAGTAAACTGACAAGAACAGTAGCTCCTATTCAGTCCAATACACTGTACTTGCTGGGAAAAGACGTGAGTGCTATTTGCCTTGTAAAGGGCAATGGGAGTGCAATAGTGACTTTCCTTACCAGAAAACAACTCTTGTTCATAGGACCAGAAACTGCATGTGATTCAACTCCATTTAGGACAAGGAAACAAACGCTAGCTCGCCTTACAAGAAACACACTCTGCTTTAGAGAAAAGAGCACTCTTCCACTCTACTGTGTTTCCTATAGGGCCAGAAGAGTGAGCTTGCTCAGAACAAAAGAACTGTGCTTCCTACACACGGGCCATAACTAGTTCAACTCTGCTTAGGAAACTGACAAGAACAGTAGCTCCTCTTCAGTCCGATACACTGTACTTGCTGGGAACAGACGTGAGAGCTATTTGCACTATGTATGGCAAGGGGAGCACAATAGTGACTTTCCTTACCAGAAAACAACTCTTGCTCTTAGGACCAGAAACTGCATGTGATTCAACTCCATTTAGGACTGGGAAACAAACGCTAGCTCGCCTTACAAGAAACACACTCTGCTTTAGAGAAAAGAGCACTCTTCTACACTAATGTGTTTCCTATGGTGTCCGAACAGTGAGCTTGCTCAGAACAAAAGAACTGTGCTTCCTACACACACGGCCATATCTAGTTCAATTCTGCTTAGGAATCTGACAAGAACAGTAGATCCTCTTCAGTCCAATACACTGTACTTGCTGGGAACAGACGCCAGTGCTATTTGTCCTATGTATGGCAATGGCAGTGCAATAGTGACTCTTCTTACCAGAAAACAACTCTTGCTCGTAGGACTAGAAACTGCATGTGACTCAACTCCATTTAGGACTGGGAAACAAACACTAGCTCGCCTTACAAGAAACACACTCTGCTTTTGAGAAAAGAGCACTCTTCCACTCTACTGTGTTTCCTATAGGGCCAGAAGAGTGAGCTTGCTCAGAACAAAAGAACTGTGCTTCCTACACACGGGCCATAACTAGTTCAACTCTGCTTAGGAAACTGACAAGAACAGTAGCTCCTCTTCAGTCCAATACACTGTACTTGCTGGGAACAGACGTGAGTGCTATTTGCACTATGTATGGCAATGGGAGTACAACAGTGACTTTCCTTACCAGAAAACAACTCTTGCTCATAGGACCAGAAACTGGATGTGATTCAACTCCATTTAGGACTGGGAAACAAATCCTAGCTCGCCTTACAAGGAACACACTCTGCTTTTGAGAAAAGGGCACTCTCCTACTCTATTGTGTTTCCTACGGGGTCCGAACTGAACTTGCTCAGAACAAAAGACCTGTGCTTCCTGCACACACGGGCCATATCTGGTTCAACTCTGCTTAGGAAACTGACAAGAACAATAGCTCCTCTTCAGTCCAATAAACTGTACTTGCTGGGAACAGATGCAAGTGCTATTTGCCCTGTGTATGACAATGGGTGCGCAATATTGACTCTTCTTACCAGAAAACAACTCTTGCTCGTAGGACCAGAAACTGCATGTGATTCAACTCCATTTAGGACTGGGAAAAAAACGCTAGCTCGCCTTACAAGAAACACACTCTACTTTTGAGAAAAGAGCACTCTTCTACTCTACTGTGTTTCCTATGGTGTCCGAACAGTGAGCTTGCTCAGAACAAAAGAACTGTGCTTACTACACACACGGGCCATATCTGGTTCAACTCTGCTTAGGAAACTGACAAGAACAGTAGCTCTCTTCAGTCCAATACACTGTACGTGCTGGGAACAGACGCAAGTGCTATTTGCACTGTGTATGGCAATGGGAGCGCAATAGTGACTCTTCTTACCAGAAAACACCTCTTACTCGTAGGACCAGAAACTGCATGGGATTCAACTCAATTTCTGACTGGGAAGTAAATACTAGCTCGCCTTTCAAGGAACACAATCTAATTTTGAGAAAAGAGCACTCATCTACTCTACTGTGTTTCCTATGGTGTCCGCACAGTGTGCTTTCTCAGAAAAAAAGAACTGTGTTTCCTACACACACGGGCCATATCTAGTTCAACTCCTCTTAGGAAAATGACAAGAACAGTAGCTCCTCTTCAGTCCAATACACTGTACTTGCTGGGAACAGACGCGAGTGCTATTTGCACTATGTATGGCAATGGGAGCGCAATAGTGACTTTCCTTACCAGAAAACAACTCTTGCTCATAGGACCAGAAACTGCAAGTGATTCAACTCCATTTAAGACTGTGAAACAAACGCTAGCTCGCCTTACAAGAAACACACTCTGCTTTTGAGAAAAGAGCACTCTTCTACTCTACTGTGTTTCCTATAGGGCCAGAACAGTGAGCTTGATCAGAACAAGAGAACTGTGCCTCCTACACACACGGCCATATCTAGTTCAATTCTGCTTAGGAAACAGACAAGAACTGTAGATCCTCTTCAGTCCAATACACTGTACCTGCTGGGAACCGACGCCAAAGCTATTTGCACTGTGTATGACATTGTGAGCACAATAGTGATTCTTCTTACCAGAAAACAACTCTTGCTCGTAGGACCAGAAACTGCATGGGATTCAACTCCATTTAGGACTGGGAAACAAACGCTAGCTCGCCTAAAGAAACACACTCTGCTTTTGAGAAAAGAGCACTCATCTACTCTACTGTGTTTCCTATGTGTTCCGAAAAGTGAGCTTGCTCAGAACAAAAAAACTGTGCTTCCTACACACACGGCCATATCTAGTTCAAGTCTGCTTAGGAACCTGACAAGAACAGTAGATCCTCTTCAGTTCAATACACTGTACTTGCTGGGAACAGACGCCAGTGCTATTTGTCCTGTGTATGGCAATGGCAGCGCAATAGTTACTCTTCTTACCAGAAAACAAATCTTGCTCGTAGGACCAGAAACTGCATGTGATTCAACTCCATTTAGGACTGGGAAACAAACGTTAGCTCGCTTTACAAGAAACACACTCTGCTTTTGAGAAAAGAGCACTCTTCTACTCTTCTGTGTTTTCTATAGGGCCAGAACAGTGAGCTTGCTCAGAAAAAATGAACTGTACTTCCTACACACACGGGCCATATCTAGTTCAACTCTGCTTAGGAAACTGAGAAGAACAGTAGCTCCTTTTCAGTCCAATACACTGTACTTGCTGGGAACAGACGGGAGGACTATTTGCATTGTGTATGGCAATGGGAGCGCAATAGTGACTTTCCTTACCAGAAAACAACTCTTGCTCGTAAGACCAGAAACTTCATGTGATTCAACTCCATTTAGGACTGGGAAACAAATGCTAGCTCGCCTTACATGAAACACACTCTGCTTTTGAGAAAAGAGCACTCTTCTACTCTACTGTGTTTCCTATAGGGCCAGAATAGTGAGCTTGCTCAGAACAAAAGAACTGTGCTTCCTACACATGGGCCATATCTAGTTCAACTCTGCTTAGGAAACTGACAAGAACAGTAGCTCCTCTTCTGTCCAATACACTGTACTTGCGGGGAACAGACGCGAGTGCTATTTGCACTGTGTATGGCAATTGGAGCACAATAGTGACTTGTCTTACCAGGAAATAACTCTTGCTTGTAGGACCAAAAACTGCATGTGATTCAACTCCATTTAGGACTGGGAAACAAACGCTAGCTCGACTTCCAAGAAACACACTCTGCTTTTGAGAAAAGAGCACTCTTCTACTCTACTGTGTTTCCTATGGGGTCCAAACAGTGAGCTTGCTCAGAACAAAAGAACTGTGCTTCCTACACGCACGGACCATATCTAGTTCAATTGTGCTTAGTAAACTGACAAGAACAGTAGCTCCTATTCAGTCCAATACACTGTACTTGCTGGGAAAAGACGCGAGTGCTATTTGCCTTGTAAAGGGCAATGGGAGCGCAATAGTGACTTTCCTTACCAGAAAACAACTCTTGTTCATAGGACCAGAAACTGCATGTGATTCAACTCCATTTAGGACTAGGAAACAAACGCTAGCTCGCCTTACAAAAACACACTCTGCTTTTGAGCAAAGAGCACTCTTCTACTCTACTGGTTTTCCTATGTGTTCCGAAAAGTGAGCTTGCTCAGAAAAAAAAAACTGTGCTTCCTACACACACGGCCATATCTAGTTCAAGTCTGCTTAGGAACCTGACAAGAACAGTAGATCCTCTTCAGTTCAATACACTGTACTTGCTGGGAACAGACGCCAGTGCTATTTGTCCTGTGTATGGCAATGGCAGCGCAATAGTTACTCTTCTTAACAGAAAACAAATCTTGCTCGTAGGACCAGAAACTGCATGTGATTCAACTCCATTTAGGACTGGGAAACAAACTCTAGCTCGCTTTACAGGAAACACACTCTGCTTTTGAGAAAAGAGCACTCTTCTACTCTTCTGTGTTTCCTATAGGGCCAGAACAGTGAGCTTGCTCAGAAAAAATGAACTGTACTTCCTACACACACGGGCCATATCTAGTTCAACTCTGCTTAGGAAACTGAGAAGAACAGTAGCTCCTTTTCAGTCCAATACATTGTACTTGCTGGGAACAGACGGGAGGACTATTTGCCTTGTGTATGGCAAGGGGAGCGCAATAGTGACTTTCCTTACCAGAAAACAACTATGCTCGTAAGACCAGAAACTTCATGTGATTCAACTCCATTTAGGACTGGGAAACAAACGTTAGCTCGCTTTACAAGAAACACACTCTGCTTTTGAGAAAAGAGCACTCTTCTACTCTTCTGTGTTTTCTATAGGGCCAGAACAGTGAGCTTGCTCAGAAAAAATGAACTGTACTTCCTACACACACGGGCCATATCTAGTTCAACTCTGCTTAGGAAACTGAGAAGAACAGTAGCTCCTTTTCAGTCCAATACACTGTACTTGCTGGGAACAGACGGGAGGACTATTTGCCTTGTGTATGGCAATGGGAGCGCAATAGTGACTTTCCTTACCAGAAAACAACTCTTGCTCGTAAGACCAGAAACTTCATGTGATTCAACTCCATTTAGGACTGGGAAACAAATGCTAGCTCGCCTTACATGAAACACACTCTGCTTTTGAGAAAAGAGCACTCTTCTACTCTACTGTGTTTCCTATAGGGCCAGAATAGTGAGCTTGCTCAGAACAAAAGAACTGTGCTTCCTACACATGGGCCATATCTAGTTCAACTCTGCTTAGGAAACTGACAAGAACAGTAGCTCCTCTTCTGTCCAATACACTGTACTTGTGGGGAACAGACGCGAGTGCTATTTGCACTGTGTATGGCAATTGGAGCACAATAGTGACTTGTCTTACCAGGAAATAACTCTTGCTTGTAGGACCAAAAACTGCATGTGATTCAACTCCATTTAGGACTGGGAAACAAACGCTAGCTCGACTTCCAAGAAACACACTCTGCTTTTGAGAAAAGAGCACTCTTCTACTCTACTGTGTTTCCTATGGGGTCCAAACAGTGAGCTTGCTCAGAACAAAAGAACTGTGCTTCCTACACGCACGGACCATATCTAGTTCAATTGTGCTTAGTAAACTGACAAGAACAGTAGCTCCTATTCAGTCCAATACACTGTACTTGCTGGGAAAAGACGCGAGTGCTATTTGCCTTTGTAAAGGGCAATGGGAGCGCAATAGTGACTTTCCTTACCAGAAAACAACTCTTTTTCATAGGACCAGAAACTGCATGTGATTCAACTCCATTTAGGACTAGGAAACAAACGCTAGCTCGCCTTACAAAAACACACTCTTCTTTTGAGAAAAGAGCACTCTTCTACTCTACTGTGTTTCCTATGTGTTCCGAAAAGTGAGCTTGCTCAGAACAAAAAAACTGTGCTTCCTACACACACGGCCATATCTAGTTCAAGTCTGCTTAGGAACCTGACAAGAACAGTAGATCCTCTTCAGTTCAATACACTGTACTTGCTGGGAACAGACGCCAGTGCTATTTGTCCTGTGTATGGCAATGGCAGCGCAATAGTTACTCTTCTTACCAGAAAACAAATCTTGCTCGTAGGACCAGAAACTGCATGTGATTCAACTCCATTTAGGACTGGGAAACAAACTCTAGCTCGCTTTACAGGAAACACACTCTGCTTTTGAGAAAAGAGCACTCTTCTACTCTTCTGTGTTTCCTATAGGGCCAGAACAGTGAGCTTGCTCAGAAAAAATGAACTGTACTTCCTACACACACGGGCCATATCTAGTTCAACTCTGCTTAGGAAACTGAGAAGAACAGTAGCTCCTTTTCAGTCCAATACACTGTACTTGCTGGGAACAGACAGGAGGACTATTTGCCTTGTGTATGGCAAGGGGAGCGCAATAGTGACTTTCCTTACCAGAAAACAACTATGCTCGTAAGACCAGAAACTTCATGTGATTCAACTCCATTTAGGACTGGGAAACAAATGCTAGCTCGCCTTACATGAAACACACTCTGCTTTTGAGAAAAGAGCACACTTCTACTCTACTGTGTTTCCTATAGGGCCAGAATAGTGAGCTTGCTCAGAACAAAAGAACTGTGCTTCCTACACATGGGCCATATCTAGTTCAACTCTGCTTAGGAAACTGACAAGAACAGTAGCTCCTCTTCCGTCCAATACACTGTACTTGCGGGGAACAGACGCGAGTGCTATTTGCACTGTGTATGGCAATTGGAGCACAATAGTGACTTGTCTTACCAGGAAATAACTCTTGCTCGTAGGACCAAAAACTGCATGTGACTCAACTCCATTTATGACTGGGAAACAAACGCTAGCTCGACTTCCAAGAAACACACTCTGCTTTTGAGAAAAGAGCACTCTTCTACTCTACTGTGTTTCCTATGGGGTCCAAACAGTGAGCTTGCTCAGAACAAAAGAACTGTGCTTCCTACACGCACGGACCATATCTAGTTCAATTGTGCTTAGTAAACTGACAAGAACAGTAGCTCCTTTTCAGTCCAATACACTGTACTTGCTGGGAACAGACGCAAGTGCTATTTGCCCTGTGTATGACAATGGGTGCGCAATATTGACTCTTCTTACCAGAAAACAACTCTTGCTCCTAGGACAAGAAACTGCATGTGATTCAACTCCATTTCTGACTGGGAAGTAAATACTAGCTCGCCTTTCAAGGAACACAATCTAATTTTGAGAAAGAGCACTCATCTACTCTACTGTGTTTCCTATGGTGTCCGCACAGTGTGCTTTCTCAGAAAAAAAGAACTGTGTTTCCTACACACACGGGCCATATCTAGTTCAACTCTGCTTAGGAAACAAACAAGAACAGTAGCTCCTCTTCAGTCCGATACACTGTACTTGCGGGGAACAGACGCGAGTGCTATTTGCACTGTGTATGGCATTGGAGGACAATAGTGACTCGTCTTACCATAAAACAACCCTTCCTCGTAGGATTAGAACCTGCATGTGATTCAACTCCATTTAAGACTGGGAAACAAACGCTAGCTCGACTTACAAGAAACACACTCTGCTTTAGGGAAAAGAGCACTCTTCTACTCTACTGTGTTTCCTATAGGGCCAGAACAGTGAGCTTGATCAGAACAAGAGAACTGTGCCTCCTATACACACGGCCATATCTAGTTCAATTCTGCTTAGGAAACTGACAAGAACAGTAGCTCCTCTTCAGTCCAATACACTGTACTTGCTGGGAACATAAGCAAGTGCTATTTGAACTGTGTATGTCAATGAGATCGCAATAGTGACATTCCCTACCAGAAAACATCTCTTGCTTGTAGGACCAGAAACTGCATGTGATTCAACTCCATTTAGGTCTGGGAAACAAACGCTAGCTCGCCTTACAAGAAACACACTCTGCTTTAGAGAAAAGATCACTCTTCTACTCTACTGTGTTTCCTATGGGGTCCGAAAAGTGAGCATGCAAGAACAAAAGAACAGTGCTTCCTACATACACGGCCATATCTAGTTCATTTCTGCTTAGGAACCTGAGAAGAACAGTAGATTCTCTTCAGTCCAATACACTGTACATGCTGGGAACCGACGCCAGTGCTATTTGCCCTGTGTATGACAATGGGAGCGCAATAGTGACTCTTCTTACCAGAAAACAACTCTTGCTCGTAGGATCAGAAACTGCATGTGATTCAACTCCATATAGGACTGGGAAAAAAAAACGCTAGCTCTCCTTGCAAGAAACACACTCTGCTTTTGAGAAAAGAGCACTCTTCTACTCTACTGTGTTTCCTATAGGGCCAGAACAGTGAGATTGCACAGAACAAAAGAAGTGTGCTTCCTACACACACGGCCATATCTAGTTCAATTCAGCTTAGGAAGCTGACAAGAACAGTATACCCTCCAGTCAAATACACTGCACATGCTGGGAACAGGCACCAGTGCTATTTTCCCTCTGTATGACAATGGGAGCGCAATAGTGACTCTTCTTACCAGAAAAAAACTCTTGCTCGTAGGACCAGAAACTGCAAGTGACTCAACTCCATTTAGGACTGGGAAAGAAACGCTAGCTCGCCTTACAAGAAACACACTCTGCTTTTGAGAAAAGAGCACTCTTCTACTCTACTGTGTTTCCTATAGGGCCAGAACAGTGAACTTGCTCAGAAAAAAAGAACTGTGCTTTCTACACACACGACCATATCTAGTTCAGTTCTGCTTTGGAACCTGACAAGAACAGTAGATTCTCTTCAGTCCAATACACTGTACATGCTGGGAACCGACGACAATGCTATTTGCACTGTGTATGACATTGAGAGCACAATAGTGATTCTTCTTACCAGAAAACAACTCTTGCTCGTAGGACCAGAAACTGCATGGGATTCAACTCCATTTAGGACTGGGAAACAAACGCTAGCTCGCCTACAAGAAACACACTCTGCTTTTGAGAAAAGAGCACTCATCTACTCTATTGGGTTTGCTATGGGGTCCAAACAGTGAGCTTGCTCAGAACAAAAGAACTGTGCTTCCTACACACATGGGCCATATCTAATTCAACTTTGCTTAGGTTACTGACAAGAACAGTAGCTCCTCTTCAGTCTAATACACTGTACTTGCTGGGAAGAGACGCGAGTGCTATTTGTACTCTGTATGTTAATGGGAGCGCAATAGTGACTCTTCTTACCAGAAAACAACTCTTGCTCTTAGGACCACAAACTGCATGTGACTCACCTCCGTTTAGGACTGTGAAACAAACGCTAGCTTTGCTCACAAGAAACACACTCTGCTTTTGAGAAAAGAGCACTCTTCTACTCTACTGTGTTTCCTCTATGGCCAGAACAATGAGCTTGCTCAGAACAAAAGGACTGTGCTTCCTACACACACGGGCTGTATCTAATTCAATTCTGCTTAGGAAACTGACGAGAATAGTATACGCTCTTCAGTCAAATACACTGCACTTGCTGGGAACAGACACCAGTGCTATTTGCCCTGTGTATGACAAAGGGAACGCAATAGTGACTCTTCTTACGAGAAAACAACTCTTGCTCATAGGACCAGAAACTGCATGAGACACAACTCCATTTAGGACTGGGAAAGAAACGCTAGCTTGCCTTACAAGAAACACACTCTGCTTTTGAGAAAAGAGCACTCTTCTACTCTACTGTGTTTCCTATAGGGCCAGAACAGTGAACTTGCTCAGAACAAAAGAACTGTGATTCCTACACACAGGGGCCATATCTAGTTCAACTCTGCTTAGGAAACTGACAAAAACAGTAGCTCCTCTTCAGTCCAATACTCTGTACATGCATGGAACAGATGCCAGTGCTATTTGCACTGTTTATGGCAATGGGAGCGCAATAGTGACTCTTCTTACCAGAAAAATCTCTTGCTCGTAGGACCAGGAACTGCACGGGATTCTATTCCATTTCTGACTGGGAAACAAACACTAGCTCGCCTTTCAATAAACACACTCTGCTTTTGAGAAAAGAGCACTCTTCTACTCTACTGTGTTTCCAATGGGGTCAAAACAGTGAGCTTGCTCAGAACAAAAGATCTGTGCTTTCTACACACATGGCCATATCTAGTTCAATTCTGCGTAGGAACCTGACAAGAACAGTAGATCCTCTTCAGTCCAATACACTGTACTCCTTGGAATCAGATGCCAGTGCTATTTGCCCTGTGTATGACAATGGGAGCGCAATAGTGACTCTTCTTACCAGAAAACAACTCTTGCTCGTAGACCAGAAACTGCATGGGATTCTACTCCATTTAGGACTGGGAAACAAACGCTAGCTCTCCTTACAAGAAACACACTCTGCTTTTGAGAAAAGAGCAATCTTCTACTCTACTGTGTTTCCTATAAGGCCAGAACAGTGAACTTGCTCAGAACAAAAGAACAGTGCTTCCTACACACGGGCCATAACTAGTTCAACTCTGCTTAGTAAACATACAAGAACAGTAGCTCGTCTTCAGTCCCATACACTGTACTTGCTGGGAACAGACGCGAGTGCTATTTGCACTGTGTATGGAAATGAGAGCACAATAGTGACTTTCCTTAACAGAAAACAACTCTTGCTCCTAGGAACACAAACTGCATGTAATTCAACGCCATTTAGGACTGGGAAACAAATGCTAGCTCGCCTTACTAGAAACACTCTCTGCTTTTGAGAAAAGAGCACTCTTCTACTCTACTGTGTTTCCTATGGGGTCTGAACAGTGAGCTTGCTCAGAACAAAAGAACTGTGCTTCCTACACACACGGCCATATCTAGTTCAATTCTGCTTAGGAACCTGACAAGAACAGTAGATCCTCTTCAGTCCAATACACTGTACTTGCTGGGAACAGATGCCAGTGCTATTTGTCCTGTGTATGGCAATGGCAGCGCAATAGTGACTATTCTTACCATAAAACAACTCTTGCTCGTAGGACCAAAAACTGCATGTGATTCCACTCCATTTAGGACTGAGACACAAACGCTAGCTCACCTTACAAGAAACACACTCTGCTTTAGAGAAAAGAGCACTCTTCTACTCTACTGTGTTTCCTATGGGGTCCAAACAGTGAGCTTGCTCAGAACAAAAGAACTGTGCTTCCTACACACAAGGACCATATGTAGTTCAACTCTGCTTAGGAAACTGACAAGAACAGTAGCTCCTATTCAGTCCAATACACTGTACTTGCTGGGAAAAGACGCGAGTGCTATTTGCCCTGTGAATGGCAATGGGAGCGCAATAGTGACTTTCCTTACCAGAAAACAACTCTTGTTCGTAGGACGAGAAACTGCATGTGATTCAACTCCATTTAGGACTAGGAAACAAACGCTAGCTCGCCTTACAAGAAACACACTCTGCTTTTGAGAAAAGAGCACTTTTCTACTCTACTGTGTTTCCTATAGTGCCCGAAGAGTGAGCTTGCTCAGAACATAATAACTGTGCTTCCTAAACACACGGGCCATATCTAGTTCAACTCTTCTTAGGAAACTGACAAGAACAGCAGCTCCTCTTCAGTCCGATACACTGTACTTGCTGAAAACAGACGTGAGTACTATTTGCACTGTGTATGGCAATTGGAGCACAATAGTGACTCATCTTACCAGAAAACAACTCTTGCTCGTACGACCAGAAACTGCATGTGACTCAACTCCATTTAGGTCTGGGAAACAAACTCTAGCTCACCTTACAAGAAACACACTCTGCTTTTGAGAAAAGAGCACTCTTCTACTCTACTGTGTTTCCTATAGGGCCAGAACAGTTAGCTTGCTCAGAACAAATGAACTGTGCTTCCTAGACACACGGGCCATATCTAGTTCAACTCTGCTTAGGAAACTGAGAAGAACAGTAGCTCCTCTTCAGTCCAATACACTGTACTTGCTGGGAACAGACGCATGTGCTATTTGCACTGTGTATAGCAATGGGAGCGCAATAGTGACTTTCCTTACCAGAAAACAACTCTTGCTCGTAGGACCAGAAACTGCATGTGATTCAACTCCATTTAGGACTGGGAAACAAATGCTAGCTCGCCTTACAAGAAACACACTGCTTTAGAGAAAAGAGCACTCTTCTACTCTACTGTGTTTCCTATAGGGTCCAAACAGTGAGCTTGCTCAGAACCAAAGAATTGTGCTTCCTACACACGGACCATATGTAGTTCAACTCTGCTTAGGAAACTGACAAGAACAGTAGCTCCTCTTCAGTCCAATACACTGTACTTGCTGGGAACAGACGCGAGTGCTATTTACACTGTGTATGGCAATTGGAGCACAATATTGACTATTCTTACCCGAAAACAACTCTTGCTCATAGAACAAAAAATTGCATGTGACTCAACTCCATTTAGGACTGGGAAACAAACTCTAGCTCGCTTTACAAGAAACACACTCTGCTTTTGAGAAAAGAGCACTCTTCTACTCTACTGTGTTTCCTATAGGGCCAGAACAGTGAGCTTGCTCAGAAAAAAAGAACTGTGCTTCCTACACACAGGGGCCATATCTAGTTCAACTCTTTTTGGAAACTGACAAGAACAGTAGCTCCTCTTCAGTCCAATACACTGTACTTGCTGGGAAGAGACGGGAGGGCTATTTGCACTGTGTATGGCAATGGGAGCACAATAGTGACTTTCCTTACCAGAAAACAACTCTTGCTCATAGGACCAGAAACTGCATGTGATTCCACTCCATTTAGGACTGGGAAACAAACGCTAACTCGCCTTACAAGAAACACACTGCTTTAGAGAAAAGAGCACTCTTCTACTCTACTGTGTTTCCTATGGGGTCCAAACAGTGAGCTTGCTCAGAACAAAAGAACTGTGCTTCCTACACACACGGGCCATATCTAGTTCAACTCTGCTTAGGAAACTGACAAGAACAGTAGCTCCTCTTCAGTCCAATACACTGTACATGCTGGGAAAAGATGCCTGTGGTATTTGCCCTGTGTATGACAATGGGAGCGCAATAGTGACTCTTCTTACCAGAAAACAACTCTTGCTCGTAGGACCACAAACTGCATGGGATTCAACTCCATTTAGTACAGGGTAACAAACGCTGTCTCGCCTTACAGGAAACACACTCTGCTTTTGAGAAAAGGGCACTCTTCTACTCTATTGTGTTTCCTACGGGGTCCGAACTGTGAGCTTGCTCAGAACAAAAGAACTGTGCTTCCTACACACACGGGCCATATCTAGTTCAACTCTGCTTAGGAAACTGACAAGAACAGTAGCTGCACTTCAGTCCAATACACTGTACTTGCTGGGAACAGACGCAAGTGCTATTTGCACTGTGTATGGCAATGGGAGCGCAATAGTGACTCTTCTTACCAGAAAACAAATTTGCTCGTAGTACCAGAAACTGCATGGGACTCAACTCCATTTCTGACTGGGAAACAAACACTACCTCGACTTTCAAGAAAAACAATCAAATTTTGAGAATAGAGCACTCATCTACTCTACTGTGTTATCTATGATGTCCGCTTAGTGTGCTTTCTCAGAACAAAAGAACTGTGCTTCCTACACACATGGGATATATCTGGTTCAACTCCTCTTATGAAAATGACAAGAACAGTAGCTCCTCTTCAGTCCAATACACTGTACTTGCTGGGAACAGACGCGAGTGCTATTTTCACTATGTATGGGAATGGGAGCGCAATAGTGACTTTTCTTACCAGAAAACAACTCTTGCTCATAGGACCAGAAACTGGATGTGATTCAACTCCATTTAGGACTGGGAAACAAATGCTAGCTCGCCTTACAAGGAACACACTCTGCTTTTGAGAAAAGGGCACTCTTCTACTCTATTGTGTTTCCTAAGGGGTCCGAACTGTGAGCTTGCTCAGAACAAAAGACCTGTGCTTCCTAAAAACACGGGCCATATCTGGTTCAACTCTGCTTAGGAAACTGACAAGAACAGTAGCTCCTCTTCAGTCCGATACACTGTACTTGCTGGGAACAGACGCAAGTGCTATTTGCCCTGTGTATGACAATGGGTGCGCAATATTGACTATTCTTACCAGAAAACAACTCTTGCTCGTAGGACCAGAAACTGCATGTGATTCAACTCCATTTAGGACTGGGAAAAAAATGCTAGCTCGCCTTACAAGAAACACACTCTACTTTTGAGAAAAGAGCACTCTTCTACTCTACGGTGTTTCCTATGGTGTCTGAACAGTGAGCTTGCTCAGAACAAAAGAACTGTGCTTACTACACACACGGGCCATATCTGGTTCAACGCTGCTTAGGAAACTGACAAGAACAGTAGCTCCTCTTCAGTCCAATACACTGTACTTGCTGGGAACAGACGCAAGTGCTATTTGCACTGTGTATGGCAATGGGAGCACAATAGTGACTCTTCTTACCAGAAAACACCTCTTACTCGTAGGACCAGAAACTGCATGGGATTCAACTCCATTTAGGACTAGGAAATAAACGCTAGCTTGCATTACAAGAAACACACTCTGCTTTTGAGAAAAGAGCACTCTTCTACTCTACTGTGTTTCCTATAGGGCCAGAACAGTGAGCTTGCTTAGAACATAAGAATTGTGTTTCCTACACACACGGGCCATATCTAGTTTAACTCTGCTTAGGAAACTGACAAGAACAGTAGCTCCTATTCAGTCCGATACACTGTACTTGCTGGGAACAGACGAGAGTGCTATTAGCACTGTGTATGGCAATGGGCTCGCAATAGTGACTTTCCTTACCAGAAAACAACTCTTGCTCATAGGACCAGAAACTGCATGTGATTCAACTCCATTTAGGAATGGGAAACAAACGCTAAATCGCCGTACAAGAAGCACACTCTGCTTTTGAGAAAAGAGCACTCTTCTACTCTACTGTGTTTTCTCTATGGCCAGAACAGTGAGCTAGCTCAGAACAAAAGGACTGTGCTTACTACACACAGGGGCCATATCTAGTTCAACTCTGCTTAGGAAACTGACAAGAACAGTAGCTCCTCTTCAATCCAATACACTGTACTTGCTGGGAACAGACGCGAGTGCTATTTGCACTGTGTATGTCAATGAGAGCATAATAGTGACTTTCCTTAACGGAAAACAACTCTTCCTCCTAGGAACACAAACTGCATGTGATTCAACTCCATTTAGGACTGGAAAACAAACGCTAGCTCGCCTTACAAGAAACACACTCTGCTTTTGAGAAAAGAGCACTCTTCTACTCTACTGTGTTTCCTATGGGGTCCGAACAGTGAGCTTGCTCAGAACAAAAGAACTGTGCTTCCTACACACACGGCCATATCTAGTTCAATTCTGCTTAGGAACCTGACAAGAACAGTAGATCCTCTTCAGTCCAATACACTGTACTTGCTGGGAAAAGACGCGAGTGCTATTTGCACTGTGTATGGCAATGGGAGCGCAATAGTGACTTTCCTTACCAGAAAAAAACTCTTGTTCGTAGGACCAGAAACTGCATGTGATTCAACTCCATTTAGGACTAGGAAACAAACGCTAGCTTGCCTTACAAGAAACACACTCTGCTTTTGAGAAAAGAGCACTCTTCTACTCTACTGTGTTTCCTATAGTGCCAGAACAGTGAGCTTGCTTAGAACATAAGAACTGTGCTTCCTACACACACGGGCCATATCTAGTTCAACTCTGCTTAGGAAACTGACAAGAACAGTAGCTCCTCTTCAGTCCGATACACTGTACTTGCTGGGAACAGACGCGAGAGCTATTAGCACTGTGTATGGCAATGGGAGCGCAATAGTGACTTTCCTTACCAGAAAACAACTCTTGCTCGTAGGACCAGAAACTGCATGTGATTCAACTCCATTTAGGACTGGGAAACAAATGCTAGCTCGCCTTACAAGAAACACACTGCTTTAGAGAAAAGAGCACTCTTCTACTCTACTGTGTTTCCTATAGGGTCCAAACAGTGAGCTTGCTCAGAACCAAAGAATTGTGCTTCCTACACACGGACCATATGTAGTTCAACTCTGCTTAGGAAACTGACAAGAACAGTAGCTCCTCTTCAGTCCAATACACTGTACTTGCTGGGAACAGACGCGAGTGCTATTTACACTGTGTATGGCAATTGGAGCACAATATTGACTATTCTTACCCGAAAACAACTCTTGCTCATAGAACAAAAAATTGCATGTGACTCAACTCCATTTAGGACTGGGAAACAAACTCTAGCTCGCTTTACAAGAAACACACTCTGCTTTTGAGAAAAGAGCACTCTTCTACTCTACTGTGTTTCCTATAGGGCCAGAACAGTGAGCTTGCTCAGAAAAAAAGAACTGTGCTTCCTACACACAGGGGCCATATCTAGTTCAACTCTTTTTGGAAACTGACAAGAACAGTAGCTCCTCTTCAGTCCAATACACTGTACTTGCTGGGAAGAGACGGGAGGGCTATTTGCACTGTGTATGGCAATGGGAGCACAATAGTGACTTTCCTTACCAGAAAACAACTCTTGCTCATAGGACCAGAAACTGCATGTGATTCCACTCCATTTAGGACTGGGAAACAAACGCTAACTCGCCTTACAAGAAACACACTGCTTTAGAGAAAAGAGCACTCTTCTACTCTACTGTGTTTCCTATGGGGTCCAAACAGTGAGCTTGCTCAGAACAAAAGAACTGTGCTTCCTACACACACGGGCCATATCTAGTTCAACTCTGCTTAGGAAACTGACAAGAACAGTAGCTCCTCTTCAGTCCAATACACTGTACATGCTGGGAAAAGATGCCTGTGGTATTTGCCCTGTGTATGACAATGGGAGCGCAATAGTGACTCTTCTTACCAGAAAACAACTCTTGCTCGTAGGACCACAAACTGCATGGGATTCAACTCCATTTAGTACAGGGTAACAAACGCTGTCTCGCCTTACAGGAAACACACTCTGCTTTTGAGAAAAGGGCACTCTTCTACTCTATTGTGTTTCCTACGGGGTCCGAACTGTGAGCTTGCTCAGAACAAAAGAACTGTGCTTCCTACACACACGGGCCATATCTAGTTCAACTCTGCTTAGGAAACTGACAAGAACAGTAGCTGCACTTCAGTCCAATACACTGTACTTGCTGGGAACAGACGCGAGAGCTATTAGCACTGTGTATGGCAATGGGAGCGCAATAGTGACTTTCCTTACCAGAAAACAACTCTTGCTCGTAGGACCAGAAACTGCATGTGATTCAACTCCATTTAGGACTGGGAAACAAATGCTAGCTCGCCTTACAAGAAACACACTGCTTTAGAGAAAAGAGCACTCTTCTACTCTACTGTGTTTCCTATAGGGTCCAAACAGTGAGCTTGCTCAGAACCAAAGAATTGTGCTTCCTACACACGGACCATATGTAGTTCAACTCTGTTTAGGAAACTGACAAGAACAGTAGCTCCTCTTCAGTCCAATACACTGTACTTGCTGGGAACAGACGCGAGTGCTATTTACACTGTGTATGGCAATTGGAGCACAATATTGACTATTCTTACCCGAAAACAACTCTTGCTCATAGAACAAAAAATTGCATGTGACTCAACTCCATTTAGGACTGGGAAACAAACTCTAGCTCGCTTTACAAGAAACACACTCTGCTTTTGAGAAAAGAGCACTCTTCTACTCTACTGTGTTTCCTATAGGGCCAGAACAGTGAGCTTGCTCAGAAAAAAAGAACTGTGCTTCCTACACACAGGGGCCATATCTAGTTCAACTCTTTTTGGAAACTGACAAGAACAGTAGCTCCTCTTCAGTCCAATACACTGTACTTGCTGGGAAGAGACGGGAGGGCTATTTGCACTGTGTATGGCAATGGGAGCACAATAGTGACTTTCCTTACCAGAAAACAACTCTTGCTCATAGGACCAGAAACTGCATGTGATTCCACTCCATTTAGGACTGGGAAACAAACGCTAACTCGCCTTACAAGAAACACACTGCTTTAGAGAAAAGAGCACTCTTCTACTCTACTGTGTTTCCTATGGGGTCCAAACAGTGAGCTTGCTCAGAACAAAAGAACTGTGCTTCCTACACACACGGGCCATATCTAGTTCAACTCTGCTTAGGAAACTGACAAGAACAGTAGCTCCTCTTCAGTCCAATACACTGTACATGCTGGGAACAGATGCCTGTGGTATTTGCCCTGTGTATGACAATGGGAGCGCAATAGTGACTCTACTTACCAGAAAACAACTCTTGCTCGTAGGACCACAAACTGCATGGGATTCAACTCCATTTAGTACAGGGTAACAAACGCTGTCTCGCCTTACAGGAAACACACTCTGCTTTTGAGAAAAGGGCACTCTTCTACTCTATTGTGTTTCCTACGGGGTCCGAACTGTGAGCTTGCTCAGAACAAAAGAACTGTGCTTCCTACACACACGGGCCATATCTAGTTCAACTCTGCTTAGGAAACTGACAAGAACAGTAGCTGCACTTCAGTCCAATACACTGTACTTGCTGGGAACAGACGCAAGTGCTATTTGCACTGTGTATGGCAATGGGAGCGCAATAGTGACTCTTCTTACCAGAAAACAAATTTGCTCGTAGTACCAGAAACTGCATGGGACTCAACTCCATTTCTGACTGGGAAACAAACACTACCTCGACTTTCAAGAAAAACAATCAAATTTTGAGAATAGAGCACTCATCTACTCTACTGTGTTATCTATGATGTCCGCTTAGTGTGCTTTCTCAGAACAAAAGAACTGTGCTTCCTACACACATGGGATATATCTGGTTCAACTCCTCTTATGAAAATGACAAGAACAGTAGCTCCTCTTCAGTCCAATACACTGTACTTGCTGGGAACAGACGCGAGTGCTATTTTCACTATGTATGGGAATGGGAGCGCAATAGTGACTTTTCTTACCAGAAAACAACTCTTGCTCATAGGACCAGAAACTGGATGTGATTCAACTCCATTTAGGACTGGGAAACAAATGCTAGCTCGCCTTACAAGGAACACACTCTGCTTTTGAGAAAAGGGCACTCTTCTACTCTATTGTGTTTCCTAAGGGGTCCGAACTGTGAGCTTGCTCAGAACAAAAGACCTGTGCTTCCTAAAAACACGGGCCATATCTGGTTCAACTCTGCTTAGGAAACTGACAAGAACAGTAGCTCCTCTTGAGTCCGATACACTGTACTTGCTGGGAACAGACGCAAGTGCTATTTGCCCTGTGTATGACAATGGGTGCGCAATATTGACTATTCTTACCAGAAAACAACTCTTGCTCGTAGGACCAGAAACTGCATGTGATTCAACTCCATTTAGGACTGGGAAAAAAATGCTAGCTCGCCTTACAAGAAACACATTCTACTTTTGAGAAAAGAGCACTCTTCTACTCTACTGTGTTTCCTATGGTGTCTGAACAGTGAGCTTGCTCAGAACAAAAGAACTGTGCTTACTACACACACGGGCCATATCTGGTTCAACTCTGCTTAGGAAACTGACAAGAACAGTAGCTCCTCTTCAGTCCAATACACTGTACTTGCTGGGAACAGACGCAAGTGCTATTTGCACTGTGTATGGCAATGGGAGCACAATAGTGACTCTTCTTACCAGAAAACACCTCTTACTCGTAGGACCAGAAACTGCATGGGATTCAACTCCATTTAGGACTAGGAAACAAACGCTAGCTTGCCTTACAAGAAACACACTCTGCTTTTGAGAAAAGAGCACTCTTCTACTCTACTGTGTTTCCTATAGGGCCAGAACAGTGAGCTTGCTTAGAACATAAGAATTGTGTTTCCTACACACACGGGCCATATCTAGTTTAACTCTGCTTAGGAAACTGACAAGAACAGTAGCTCCTATTCAGTCCGATACACTGTACTTGCTGGGAACAGACGAGAGTGCTATTAGCACTGTGTATGGCAATGGGCTCGCAATAGTGACTTTCCTTACCAGAAAACAACTCTTGCTCATAGGACCAGAAACTGCATGTGATTCAACTCCATTTAGGAATGGGAAACAAACGCTAAATCGCCGTACAAGAAGCACACTCTGCTTTTGAGAAAAGAGCACTCTTCTACTCTACTGTGTTTTCTCTATGGCCAGAACAGTGAGCTAGCTCAGAACAAAAGGACTGTGCTTACTACACACAGGGGCCATATCTAGTTCAACTCTGCTTAGGAAACTGACAAGAACAGTAGCTCCTCTTCAGTCCAATACACTGTACTTGCTGGGAACAGACGCGAGTGCTATTTGCACTGTGTATGTCAATGAGAGCATAATAGTGACTTTCCTTAACAGAAAACAACTCTTCCTCCTAGGAACACAAACTGCATGTGATTCAACTCCATTTAGGACTGGAAAACAAACGCTAGCTCGCCTTACAAGAAACACACTCTGCTTTTGAGAAAAGAGCACTCTTCTACTCTACTGTGTTTCCTATGGGGTCCGAACAGTGAGCTTGCTCAGAACAAAAGAACTGTGCTTCCTACACACACGGCCATATCTAGTTCAATTCTGCTTAGGAACCTGACAAGAACAGTAGATCCTCTTCAGTCCAATACACTGTACTTGCTGGGAAAAGACGCGAGTGCTATTTGCACTGTGTATGGCAATGGGAGCGCAATAGTGACTTTCCTTACCAGAAAAAAACTCTTGTTCGTAGGACCGGAAACTGCATGTGATTCAACTCCATTTAGGACTAGGAAACAAACGCTAGCTTGCCTTACAAGAAACACACTCTGCTTTTGAGAAAAGAGCACTCTTCTACTCTACTGTGTTTCCTATAGTGCCAGAACAGTGAGCTTGCTTAGAACATAAGAACTGTGCTTCCTACACACACGGGCCATATCTAGTTCAACTCTGCTTAGGAAACTGACAAGAACAGTAGCTCCTCTTCAGTCCGATACACTGTACTTGCTGGGAACAGACGCGAGAGCTATTAGCACTGTGTATGGCAATGGGAGCGCAATAGTGACTTTCCTTACCAGAAAACAACTCTTGCTCGTAGGACCAGAAACTGCATGTGATTCAACTCCATTTAGGAATGGGAAACGAACGCTAGCTCGCCTTACAAGAAACACACTCTGCTTTTGAGAAAAGAGCACTCTTCTACTCTACTGTGTTTCCTCTATGGCCAGAAGAGTGAGCTTGCTCAGAACAAAAGAACTGTGCTTCCTACACACAGGGGATATCTAGTTCAACTCTGCTTAGGAAACTGACAAGAACAGTAGCTCCTCTTCAGTCCAATACACTGTACTTGCTGGGAACAGACGCGAGTGCTATTTGCACTGTGTATGTCAATGACAGCGCAATAGTGACTTTCCTTACCAGAAAACAACTCTTGCTCGTACGACCAGAAACTGCATGTGACTCAACTCCATTTAGGACTGGGAAACAAACTCTAGCTCACCTTACAAGAAACACATTCTACTTTTGGGAAAAGAGCACTCTTCTACTCTACTGTGTTTCCTATGGGGTCCGAACAGTGAGCTTGCTCAGAACAAAAGAACTGTGCTTCCTACACACACGGCCATATCTAGTTCAATTCTGCTTAGGAACCTGACAAGAACAGTAGATCCTCTTCAGTCCAATACACTGTACTTGCTAGGAAAAGACGCGAGTGCTATTTGCCCTGTGTATGGCAATGGGAGCGCAATAGTGACTTTCCTTACCAGAAAAAAACTCTTGTTCGTAGGACCAGAAACTGCATGTGATTCAACTCCATTTAGGACTAGGGAACAAACGCTAGCTGGCCTTACAAGAAACACACTCTGCTTTTGAGAAAAGAGCACTTTTCTACTCTACTGTGTTTCCTATAGGGCCAGAACAGTGAGCTTGCTCAGAACATAAGAACTGTGCTTCCTACACACACGGGCCTTATCTAGTTCAACTCTGCTTAGGAAACTGACAAGAACAGTAGCTCCTCTTCAGTCCGATACACTGTACTTGCTGGGAACAGACGCGAGTGCTATTTGCACTGTGTATGGCAATGTGAGCACAATAGTGACTTTCCTTACCAGAAAACAACTCTTGCTCGTAGGACCAGAAACTGCATGTGATTCAACTCCATTTAGGACTAGGAAACAAACGCTAGCTCGCCTTACGAGAAACATACTCTGCTTTTGGAAAAAGAGCACCCTTCTACTCTACTTTGTTTTCTATGGGTTCCGAGCAGTGAGCTTGCTCAGAACAAAAGAACTGTGCTTCCTCCACACACGGGCCATATCTAGTTCAACTCTGCTTAGGAAACTGACAAGAACAGCAGCTCCTCTTCAGTCCGATACACTGTACTTGCTGAAAACAGACGTGAGTACTATTTGCACTGTGTATGGCAATTGGAGCACAATAGTGACTCATCTTACCAGAAAACAACTCTTGCTCGTACGACCAGAAACTGCATGTGACTCAACTCCATTTAGGTCTGGGAAACAAACTCTAGCTCACCTTACAAGAAACACACTCTGCTTTTGAGAAAAGAGCACTCTTCTACTCTACTGTGTTTCCTATAGGGCCAGAACAGTTAGCTTGCTCAGAACAAATGAACTGTGCTTCCTAGACACACGGGCCATATCTAGTTCAACTCTGCTTAGGAAACTGAGAAGAACAGTAGCTCCTCTTCAGTCCAATACACTGTACTTGCTGGGAACAGACGCATGTGCTATTTGCACTGTGTATAGCAATGGGAGCGCAATAGTGACTTTCCTTACCAGAAAACAACTCTTGCTCGTAGGACCAGAAACTGCATGTGATTCAACTCCATTTAGGACTGGGAAACAAATGCTAGCTCGCCTTACAAGAAACACACTGCTTTAGAGAAAAGAGCACTCTTCTACTCTACTGTGTTTCCTATAGGGTCCAAACAGTGAGCTTGCTCAGAACCAAAGAATTGTGCTTCCTACACACGGACCATATGTAGTTCAACTCTGTTTAGGAAACTGACAAGAACAGTAGCTCCTCTTCAGTCCAATACACTGTACTTGCTGGGAACAGACGCGAGTGCTATTTACACTGTGTATGGCAATTGGAGCACAATATTGACTATTCTTACCCGAAAACAACTCTTGCTCATAGAACAAAAAATTGCATGTGACTCAACTCCATTTAGGACTGGGAAACAAACTCTAGCTCGCTTTACAAGAAACACACTCTGCTTTTGAGAAAAGAGCACTCTTCTACTCTACTGTGTTTCCTATAGGGCCAGAACAGTGAGCTTGCTCAGAAAAAAAGAACTGTGCTTCCTACACACAGGGGCCATATCTAGTTCAACTCTTTTTGGAAACTGACAAGAACAGTAGCTCCTCTTCAGTCCAATACACTGTACTTGCTGGGAAGAGACGGGAGGGCTATTTGCACTGTGTATGGCAATGGGAGCACAATAGTGACTTTCCTTACCAGAAAACAACTCTTGCTCATAGGACCAGAAACTGCATGTGATTCCACTCCATTTAGGACTGGGAAACAAACGCTAACTCGCCTTACAAGAAACACACTGCTTTAGAGAAAAGAACACTCTTCTACTCTACTGTGTTTCCTATGGGGTCCAAACAGTGAGCTTGCTCAGAACAAAAGAACTGTGCTTCCTACACACACGGGCCATATCTAGTTCAACTCTGCTTAGGAAACTGACAAGAACAGTAGCTCCTCTTCAGTCCAATACACTGTACATGCTGGGAACAGATGCCTGTGGTATTTGCCCTGTGTATGACAATGGGAGCGCAATAGTGACTCTACTTACCAGAAAACAACTCTTGCTCGTAGGACCACAAACTGCATGGGATTCAACTCCATTTAGTACAGGGTAACAAACGCTGTCTCGCCTTACAGGAAACACACTCTGCTTTTGAGAAAAGGGCACTCTTCTACTCTATTGTGTTTCCTACGGGGTCCGAACTGTGAGCTTGCTCAGAACAAAAGAACTGTGCTTCCTACACACACGGGCCATATCTAGTTCAACTCTGCTTAGGAAACTGACAAGAACAGTAGCTGCACTTCAGTCCAATACACTGTACTTGCTGGGAACAGACGCAAGTGCTATTTGCACTGTGTATGGCAATGGGAGCGCAATAGTGACTCTTCTTACCAGAAAACAAATTTGCTCGTAGTACCAGAAACTGCATGGGACTCAACTCCATTTCTGACTGGGAAACAAACACTACCTCGACTTTCAAGAAAAACAATCAAATTTTGAGAATAGAGCACTCATCTACTCTACTGTGTTATCTATGATGTCCGCTTAGTGTGCTTTCTCAGAACAAAAGAACTGTGCTTCCTACACACATGGGATATATCTGGTTCAACTCCTCTTATGAAAATGACAAGAACAGTAGCTCCTCTTCAGTCCAATACACTGTACTTGCTGGGAACAGACGCGAGTGCTATTTTCACTATGTATGGGAATGGGAGCGCAATAGTGACTTTTCTTACCAGAAAACAACTCTTGCTCATAGGACCAGAAACTGGATGTGATTCAACTCCATTTAGGACTGGGAAACAAATGCTAGCTCGCCTTACAAGGAACACACTCTGCTTTTGAGAAAAGGGCACTCTTCTACTCTATTGTGTTTCCTAAGGGGTCCGAACTGTGAGCTTGCTCAGAACAAAAGACCTGTGCTTCCTAAAAACACGGGCCATATCTGGTTCAACTCTGCTTAGGAAACTGACAAGAACAGTAGCTCCTCTTGAGTCCGATACACTGTACTTGCTGGGAACAGACGCAAGTGCTATTTGCCCTGTGTATGACAATGGGTGCGCAATATTGACTATTCTTACCAGAAAACAACTCTTGCTCGTAGGACCAGAAACTGCATGTGATTCAACTCCATTTAGGACTGGGAAAAAAATGCTAGCTCGCCTTACAAGAAACACATTCTACTTTTGAGAAAAGAGCACTCTTCTACTCTACTGTGTTTCCTATGGTGTCTGAACAGTGAGCTTGCTCAGAACAAAAGAACTGTGCTTACTACACACACGGGCCATATCTGGTTCAACTCTGCTTAGGAAACTGACAAGAACAGTAGCTCCTCTTCAGTCCAATACACTGTACTTGCTGGGAACAGACGCAAGTGCTATTTGCACTGTGTATGGCAATGGGAGCACAATAGTGACTCTTCTTACCAGAAAACACCTCTTACTCGTAGGACCAGAAACTGCATGGGATTCAACTCCATTTAGGACTAGGAAACAAACGCTAGCTTGCCTTACAAGAAACACACTCTGCTTTTGAGAAAAGAGCACTCTTCTACTCTACTGTGTTTCCTATAGGGCCAGAACAGTGAGCTTGCTTAGAACATAAGAATTGTGTTTCCTACACACACGGGCCATATCTAGTTTAACTCTGCTTAGGAAACTGACAAGAACAGTAGCTCCTATTCAGTCCGATACACTGTACTTGCTGGGAACAGACGAGAGTGCTATTAGCACTGTGTATGGCAATGGGCTCGCAATAGTGACTTTCCTTACCAGAAAACAACTCTTGCTCATAGGACCAGAAACTGCATGTGATTCAACTCCATTTAGGAATGGGAAACAAACGCTAAATCGCCGTACAAGAAGCACACTCTGCTTTTGAGAAAAGAGCACTCTTCTACTCTACTGTGTTTTCTCTATGGCCAGAACAGTGAGCTAGCTCAGAACAAAAGGACTGTGCTTACTACACACAGGGGCCATATCTAGTTCAACTCTGCTTAGGAAACTGACAAGAACAGTAGCTCCTCTTCAGTCCAATACACTGTACTTGCTGGGAACAGACGCGAGTGCTATTTGCACTGTGTATGTCAATGAGAGCATAATAGTGACTTTCCTTAACAGAAAACAACTCTTCCTCCTAGGAACACAAACTGCATGTGATTCAACTCCATTTAGGACTGGAAAACAAACGCTAGCTCGCCTTACAAGAAACACACTCTGCTTTTGAGAAAAGAGCACTCTTCTACTCTACTGTGTTTCCTATGGGGTCCGAACAGTGAGCTTGCTCAGAACAAAAGAACTGTGCTTCCTACACACACGGCCATATCTAGTTCAATTCTGCTTAGGAACCTGACAAGAACAGTAGATCCTCTTCAGTCCAATACACTGTACTTGCTGGGAAAAGACGCGAGTGCTATTTGCACTGTGTATGGCAATGGGAGCGCAATAGTGACTTTCCTTACCAGAAAAAAACTCTTGTTCGTAGGACCGGAAACTGCATGTGATTCAACTCCATTTAGGACTAGGAAACAAACGCTAGCTTGCCTTACAAGAAACACACTCTGCTTTTGAGAAAAGAGCACTCTTCTACTCTACTGTGTTTCCTATAGTGCCAGAACAGTGAGCTTGCTTAGAACATAAGAACTGTGCTTCCTACACACACGGGCCATATCTAGTTCAACTCTGCTTAGGAAACTGACAAGAACAGTAGCTCCTCTTCAGTCCGATACACTGTACTTGCTGGGAACAGACGCGAGAGCTATTAGCACTGTGTATGGCAATGGGAGCGCAATAGTGACTTTCCTTACCAGAAAACAACTCTTGCTCGTAGGACCAGAAACTGCATGTGATTCAACTCCATTTAGGAATGGGAAACGAACGCTAGCTCGCCTTACAAGAAACACACTCTGCTTTTGAGAAAAGAGCACTCTTCTACTCTACTGTGTTTCCTCTATGGCCAGAAGAGTGAGCTTGCTCAGAACAAAAGAACTGTGCTTCCTACACACAGGGGATATCTAGTTCAACTCTGCTTAGGAAACTGACAAGAACAGTAGCTCCTCTTCAGTCCAATACACTGTACTTGCTGGGAACAGACGCGAGTGCTATTTGCACTGTGTATGTCAATGACAGCGCAATAGTGACTTTCCTTACCAGAAAACAACTCTTGCTCGTACGACCAGAAACTGCATGTGACTCAACTCCATTTAGGACTGGGAAACAAACTCTAGCTCACCTTACAAGAAACACATTCTACTTTTGGGAAAAGAGCACTCTTCTACTCTACTGTGTTTCCTATGGGGTCCGAACAGTGAGCTTGCTCAGAACAAAAGAACTGTGCTTCCTACACACACGGCCATATCTAGTTCAATTCTGCTTAGGAACCTGACAAGAACAGTAGATCCTCTTCAGTCCAATACACTGTACTTGCTAGGAAAAGACGCGAGTGCTATTTGCCCTGTGTATGGCAATGGGAGCGCAATAGTGACTTTCCTTACCAGAAAAAAACTCTTGTTCGTAGGACCAGAAACTGCATGTGATTCAACTCCATTTAGGACTAGGGAACAAACGCTAGCTGGCCTTACAAGAAACACACTCTGCTTTTGAGAAAAGAGCACTTTTCTACTCTACTGTGTTTCCTATAGGGCCAGAACAGTGAGCTTGCTCAGAACATAAGAACTGTGCTTCCTACACACACGGGCCTTATCTAGTTCAACTCTGCTTAGGAAACTGACAAGAACAGTAGCTCCTCTTCAGTCCGATACACTGTACTTGCTGGGAACAGACGCGAGTGCTATTTGCACTGTGTATGGCAATGTGAGCACAATAGTGACTTTCCTTACCAGAAAACAACTCTTGCTCGTAGGACCAGAAACTGCATGTGATTCAACTCCATTTAGGACTAGGAAACAAACGCTAGCTCGCCTTACGAGAAACATACTCTGCTTTTGGAAAAAGAGCACCCTTCTACTCTACTTTGTTTTCTATGGGTTCCGAGCAGTGAGCTTGCTCAGAACAAAAGAACTGTGCTTCCTCCACACACGGGCCATATCTAGTTCAACTCTGCTTAGGAAACTGACAAGAACAGCAGCTCCTCTTCAGTCCGATACACTGTACTTGCTGAAAACAGACGTGAGTACTATTTGCACTGTGTATGGCAATTGGAGCACAATAGTGACTCATCTTACCAGAAAACAACTCTTGCTCGTACGACCAGAAACTGCATGTGACTCAACTCCATTTAGGTCTGGGAAACAAACTCTAGCTCACCTTACAAGAAACACACTCTGCTTTTGAGAAAAGAGCACTCTTCTACTCTACTGTGTTTCCTATAGGGCCAGAACAGTTAGCTTGCTCAGAACAAATGAACTGTGCTTCCTAGACACACGGGCCATATCTAGTTCAACTCTGCTTAGGAAACTGAGAAGAACAGTAGCTCCTCTTCAGTCCAATACACTGTACTTGCTGGGAACAGACGCATGTGCTATTTGCACTGTGTATAGCAATGGGAGCGCAATAGTGACTTTCCTTACCAGAAAACAACTCTTGCTCGTAGGACCAGAAACTGCATGTGATTCAACTCCATTTAGGACTGGGAAACAAATGCTAGCTCGCCTTACAAGAAACACACTGCTTTAGAGAAAAGAGCACTCTTCTACTCTACTGTGTTTCCTATAGGGTCCAAACAGTGAGCTTGCTCAGAACCAAAGAATTGTGCTTCCTACACACGGACCATATGTAGTTCAACTCTGTTTAGGAAACTGACAAGAACAGTAGCTCCTCTTCAGTCCAATACACTGTACTTGCTGGGAACAGACGCGAGTGCTATTTACACTGTGTATGGCAATTGGAGCACAATATTGACTATTCTTACCCGAAAACAACTCTTGCTCATAGAACAAAAAATTGCATGTGACTCAACTCCATTTAGGACTGGGAAACAAACTCTAGCTCGCTTTACAAGAAACACACTCTGCTTTTGAGAAAAGAGCACTCTTCTACTCTACTGTGTTTCCTATAGGGCCAGAACAGTGAGCTTGCTCAGAAAAAAAGAACTGTGCTTCCTACACACAGGGGCCATATCTAGTTCAACTCTTTTTGGAAACTGACAAGAACAGTAGCTCCTCTTCAGTCCAATACACTGTACTTGCTGGGAAGAGACGGGAGGGCTATTTGCACTGTGTATGGCAATGGGAGCACAATAGTGACTTTCCTTACCAGAAAACAACTCTTGCTCATAGGACCAGAAACTGCATGTGATTCCACTCCATTTAGGACTGGGAAACAAACGCTAACTCGCCTTACAAGAAACACACTGCTTTAGAGAAAAGAACACTCTTCTACTCTACTGTGTTTCCTATGGGGTCCAAACAGTGAGCTTGCTCAGAACAAAAGAACTGTGCTTCCTACACACACGGGCCATATCTAGTTCAACTCTGCTTAGGAAACTGACAAGAACAGTAGCTCCTCTTCAGTCCAATACACTGTACATGCTGGGAACAGATGCCTGTGGTATTTGCCCTGTGTATGACAATGGGAGTGCAATAGTGACTCTACTTACCAGAAAACAACTCTTGCTCGTAGGACCACAAACTGCATGGGATTCAACTCCATTTAGTACAGGGTAACAAACGCTGTCTCGCCTTACAGGAAACACACTCTGCTTTTGAGAAAAGGGCACTCTTCTACTCTATTGTGTTTCCTACGGGGTCCGAACTGTGAGCTTGCTCAGAACAAAAGAACTGTGCTTCCTACACACACGGGCCATATCTAGTTCAACTCTGCTTAGGAAACTGACAAGAACAGTAGCTGCACTTCAGTCCAATACACTGTACTTGCTGGGAACAGACGCAAGTGCTATTTGCACTGTGTATGGCAATGGGAGCGCAATAGTGACTCTTCTTACCAGAAAACAAATTTGCTCGTAGTACCAGAAACTGCATGGGACTCAACTCCATTTCTGACTGGGAAACAAACACTACCTCGACTTTCAAGAAAAACAATCAAATTTTGAGAATAGAGCACTCATCTACTCTACTGTGTTATCTATGATGTCCGCTTAGTGTGCTTTCTCAGAACAAAAGAACTGTGCTTCCTACACACATGGGATATATCTGGTTCAACTCCTCTTATGAAAATGACAAGAACAGTAGCTCCTCTTCAGTCCAATACACTGTACTTGCTGGGAACAGACGCGAGTGCTATTTTCACTATGTATGGGAATGGGAGCGCAATAGTGACTTTTCTTACCAGAAAACAACTCTTGCTCATAGGACCAGAAACTGGATGTGATTCAACTCCATTTAGGACTGGGAAACAAATGCTAGCTCGCCTTACAAGGAACACACTCTGCTTTTGAGAAAAGGGCACTCTTCTACTCTATTGTGTTTCCTAAGGGGTCCGAACTGTGAGCTTGCTCAGAACAAAAGACCTGTGCTTCCTAAAAACACGGGCCATATCTGGTTCAACTCTGCTTAGGAAACTGACAAGAACAGTAGCTCCTCTTGAGTCCGATACACTGTACTTGCTGGGAACAGACGCAAGTGCTATTTGCCCTGTGTATGACAATGGGTGCGCAATATTGACTATTCTTACCAGAAAACAACTCTTGCTCGTAGGACCAGAAACTGCATGTGATTCAACTCCATTTAGGACTGGGAAAAAAATGCTAGCTCGCCTTACAAGAAACACATTCTACTTTTGAGAAAAGAGCACTCTTCTACTCTACTGTGTTTCCTATGGTGTCCGAACAGTGAGCTTGCTCAGAACAAAAGAACTGTGCTTACTACACACACGGGCCATATCTGGTTCAACTCTGCTTAGGAAACTGACAAGAACAGTAGCTCCTCTTCAGTCCAATACACTGTACTTGCTGGGAACAGACGCAAGTGCTATTTGCACTGTGTATGGCAATGGGAGCACAATAGTGACTCTTCTTACCAGAAAACACCTCTTACTCGTAGGACCAGAAACTGCATGGGATTCAACTCCATTTAGGACTAGGAAACAAACGCTAGCTTGCCTTACAAGAAACACACTCTGCTTTTGAGAAAAGAGCACTCTTCTACTCTACTGTGTTTCCTATAGGGCCAGAACAGTGAGCTTGCTTAGAACATAAGAATTGTGTTTCCTACACACACGGGCCATATCTAGTTTAACTCTGCTTAGGAAACTGACAAGAACAGTAGCTCCTATTCAGTCCGATACACTGTACTTGCTGGGAACAGACGAGAGTGCTATTAGCACTGTGTATGGCAATGGGCTCGCAATAGTGACTTTCCTTACCAGAAAACAACTCTTGCTCATAGGACCAGAAACTGCATGTGATTCAACTCCATTTAGGAATGGGAAACAAACGCTAAATCGCCGTACAAGAAGCACACTCTGCTTTTGAGAAAAGAGCACTCTTCTACTCTACTGTGTTTTCTCTATGGCCAGAACAGTGAGCTAGCTCAGAACAAAAGGACTGTGCTTACTACACACAGGGGCCATATCTAGTTCAACTCTGCTTAGGAAACTGACAAGAACAGTAGCTCCTCTTCAGTCCAATACACTGTACTTGCTGGGAACAGACGCGAGTGCTATTTGCACTGTGTATGTCAATGAGAGCATAATAGTGACTTTCCTTAACAGAAAACAACTCTTCCTCCTAGGAACACAAACTGCATGTGATTCAACTCCATTTAGGACTGGAAAACAAACGCTAGCTCGCCTTACAAGAAACACACTCTGCTTTTGAGAAAAGAGCACTCTTCTACTCTACTGTGTTTCCTATGGGGTCCGAACAGTGAGCTTGCTCAGAACAAAAGAACTGTGCTTCCTACACACACGGCCATATCTAGTTCAATTCTGCTTAGGAACCTGACAAGAACAGTAGATCCTCTTCAGTCCAATACACTGTACTTGCTGGGAAAAGACGCGAGTGCTATTTGCACTGTGTATGGCAATGGGAGCGCAATAGTGACTTTCCTTACCAGAAAAAAACTCTTGTTCGTAGGACCGGAAACTGCATGTGATTCAACTCCATTTAGGACTAGGAAACAAACGCTAGCTTGCCTTACAAGAAACACACTCTGCTTTTGAGAAAAGAGCACTCTTCTACTCTACTGTGTTTCCTATAGTGCCAGAACAGTGAGCTTGCTTAGAACATAAGAACTGTGCTTCCTACACACACGGGCCATATCTAGTTCAACTCTGCTTAGGAAACTGACAAGAACAGTAGCTCCTCTTCAGTCCGATACACTGTACTTGCTGGGAACAGACGCGAGAGCTATTAGCACTGTGTATGGCAATGGGAGCGCAATAGTGACTTTCCTTACCAGAAAACAACTCTTGCTCGTAGGACCAGAAACTGCATGTGATTCAACTCCATTTAGGAATGGGAAACGAACGCTAGCTCGCCTTACAAGAAACACACTCTGCTTTTGAGAAAAGAGCACTCTTCTACTCTACTGTGTTTCCTCTATGGCCAGAAGAGTGAGCTTGCTCAGAACAAAAGAACTGTGCTTCCTACACACAGGGGATATCTAGTTCAACTCTGCTTAGGAAACTGACAAGAACAGTAGCTCCTCTTCAGTCCAATACACTGTACTTGCTGGGAACAGACGCGAGTGCTATTTGCACTGTGTATGTCAATGACAGCGCAATAGTGACTTTCCTTACCAGAAAACAACTCTTGCTCGTACGACCAGAAACTGCATGTGACTCAACTCCATTTAGGACTGGGAAACAAACTCTAGCTCACCTTACAAGAAACACATTCTACTTTTGGGAAAAGAGCACTCTTCTACTCTACTGTGTTTCCTATGGGGTCCGAACAGTGAGCTTGCTCAGAACAAAAGAACTGTGCTTCCTACACACACGGCCATATCTAGTTCAATTCTGCTTAGGAACCTGACAAGAACAGTAGATCCTCTTCAGTCCAATACACTGTACTTGCTAGGAAAAGACGCGAGTGCTATTTGCCCTGTGTATGGCAATGGGAGCGCAATAGTGACTTTCCTTACCAGAAAAAAACTCTTGTTCGTAGGACCAGAAACTGCATGTGATTCAACTCCATTTAGGACTAGGGAACAAACGCTAGCTGGCCTTACAAGAAACACACTCTGCTTTTGAGAAAAGAGCACTTTTCTACTCTACTGTGTTTCCTATAGGGCCAGAACAGTGAGCTTGCTCAGAACATAAGAACTGTGCTTCCTACACACACGGGCCTTATCTAGTTCAACTCTGCTTAGGAAACTGACAAGAACAGTAGCTCCTCTTCAGTCCGATACACTGTACTTGCTGGGAACAGACGCGAGTGCTATTTGCACTGTGTATGGCAATGTGAGCACAATAGTGACTTTCCTTACCAGAAAACAACTCTTGCTCGTAGGACCAGAAACTGCATGTGATTCAACTCCATTTAGGACTAGGAAACAAACGCTAGCTCGCCTTACGAGAAACATACTCTGCTTTTGGAAAAAGAGCACCCTTCTACTCTACTTTGTTTTCTATGGGTTCCGAGCAGTGAGCTTGCTCAGAACAAAAGAACTGTGCTTCCTCCACACACGGGCCATATCTAGTTCAACTCTGCTTAGGAAACTGACAAGAACAGCAGCTCCTCTTCAGTCCGATACACTGTACTTGCTGAAAACAGACGTGAGTACTATTTGCACTGTGTATGGCAATTGGAGCACAATAGTGACTCATCTTACCAGAAAACAACTCTTGCTCGTACGACCAGAAACTGCATGTGACTCAACTCCATTTAGGTCTGGGAAACAAACTCTAGCTCACCTTACAAGAAACACACTCTGCTTTTGAGAAAAGAGC